>NW_021604602.1:7604460-7627524 GCF_004785775.1 Grammomys surdaster | reverse complement strand
TTTATTTTATTTTATTTTATTTTATTTTATTTTATTTTATTTTATTTATTATTTTGTTACATCCTGACCAGTTTCCCATCTCTCCTCTCCTCACAGTCCCTCTCCCACAATTCCCCTCTCTCCCCTCCTCATTCACTCCTCCATCTCTCTTCAGTAAGGGCAGGCCTCCAATGAATTTTAAATAGATTATCTTGATTTTTTTTTCTTGTGTATTATCTAAATTAAGACAGTATAAGGACTGTCCTGGGGCTCCTCCCTGGCAGGATCTGGAGTCTGACATTTGACAATAGAGTCCAGGAGACTGTATCTTTCTCAGTCAGGGTTTCTGTTGTTGTGATAAATACCACAACCAACAGCAACTTGGGAAGAAAGGGTTTATTTCTTCTTACAACTCTTAGTTCAGAATCTATCACTGAGGTAAGTCAGGATAGGAACTCAAGAAAGAAACCTGGTGCAGACACTGAAGCAGACACCATGGAAAATGCTGATTTCTGATTTGTTCCTCACGGTTACTCAGCCTGCTTCTTGTATCATTCGAAAACACTTGCTCAGAAATGGCACCTCCCACAGTGGGTAGGGTACTTCCACATAAATCAATCAAAACATTCCCTACAGCCTTGCCTACAGGCCAATCTTTTTCTTGGGGGGGGGTGTTTCCGTATATCCGTGACTGTCCTGGAACTCTTGCTGTAGACCAGGCTGTTCTAGAACTCACAGAGATCTGCCTGATTCTGCCTCCCAAGTGCTGAGATTAAGAGTGTGCCACCAGGGCTGGAGAGATGGCTTGGCAGTTAAGAGCACTGACTGCTCTTCCAGAGGTCCTGAGTTCAATTCCCAGCAACCACATGGTGACTCGCAACCATCTGTAGTGGGATCTGATGCCCTCGTCTAGTGTGTGTCTAAAGACAGCTGCAGTCTACTCATATAAATAAAAAATAAATAAATCTTTAAAAAAGAAAAAGAAAAATTAAAAAATAAAACTAATTGGATACAAAAATTAAAAAAAAAAAAAAAGTGTGCCACCAACACTGGGCAAGGCCAGTCTTACAAAGGCATTTCTCAGTTAGGAGTCACTTTGCTGTGTCTAGGTTTGTATCACACTGACAAAATCCAACCAGCATAATATCCAACTGTTAACAGGGGAGAAACAGAACGAAATCGAAAAATTCACCTTCACAAAACGTGAATTTGTCCTCAAGAGTTTGCGGACTACCAAGAGCAGGAAGTCCATCTCCTCGGTTCGTTCATGCACCTACGGAAAAAGAGGCACAGCATCAGGACCGCCCAGCAGGGAAGACTGCACAGGCACGAGGACCAGAGTGCAGAGCTCCAGAACCTGTCCGTGTAAATACCAGGTCAACACAGGGAGTCTGTAAGTCCAGCATCAGAGCCTCAGAGGGTGGAGACAGAAGACTCCTCAGAGGAGCTGCTAGTCGTCTAGGCAAGCTCTGGCTTGATTCAAGACCCATCTCAACAAATAAGGTAGAAGACCACAGACACCTCTAGATATCAACCTGAGCTTCCATAGGTATGAGCATGCATGTGCACTTGCATCTACACATACATGTGCCAACATACATTGAAACATGCATATCCACAGGTATACCGTACACATGAAAGTAGAATTTTACAAAAGAGGCACATGTTACCAGAAGAGAGTGAGTGTAAAGAGGGTCTTCATGACCCTAGACTTTCAACTAAACTAGGTCTCTCAGCTCAGTGCAGGTCCTCAGGGGACTCACGCCTGTCCAGCTAGAGAGTATGCAAACAGCACCCACCCACAAGCCAAAGGGATCAGGTGGGTGGGTCACTGTCACCCTCAATATTTTTCTTTGGACCCACTGGCATTAGGGCAGAGCAATGCTCAGTTCCCTGAAGCCTGCCGTCTTAACAGCAACACTGCTACCAAGTTACTGCTGCTCTCTCTCCAGTGGTTTGTCATTCAGGCACGTGCGGAGCTGAAGATGAACCAGTCTAACACAGGCGACAGAGCTGCAGGTCATGTTCCACAACAAAAAGAACTGAAGTGGGGACTTGAAGTTCCTTGGGAAGTCAGTTACGTCAAATGGCGGTTTGCTGGGGCACACAGGTGAGAGGATGTCATGCTAAAGCAGACACAGGAAAGGATGTTGTCCTGAAGCAGACACAGGTGAAAGGATGTTTTGCTATAGCAAACACATGAAAGGACACTTGATGAAGGAGCGTCACTGTGACCCCACAGGCAGGGAGAGGAGCACTGAGACTCGGTTTAGTTTGCTCCACTTCGTTATTCCTAGCCTACAACCGGCATGGACTGGTTCGCCTTACAGTGCACTGTTGAGCTCAACTTGTGATAATGCTGACATTAAGAGAAACTCGCCCAAGAACTGCTCTCAAGGTTCCTGTGGCAGCTTGCCACGTCTCCAGCCTCACCTCGGGCTGGTTGGTAAGCCTGGCAGCTTCTTCAGGATTCAACTACAACTGCTGGTTCTGTGTCTGCTTGCTGAAAGGAGTGGATTGTAGCTGCCGGTTCGTGCCTGGTGTCTGCCTGCCTAGAGGACTGGCCTGCAACTGCTGAGTCACATTTGATGTTTGCTATGGGACTGAACTGCTGCCCAAGAAGATCCAGCTCGCCCCCAAAGAGCTACTGCAGAACAGGTCCACTTCCCCCGTATCCTAATAACTTTTCCCTTCCACTACCTCTGCTGAGTGGTGGACTAGAAGGAGAGAGGTCGAACCCTTATAGTAGGCTGCAAACAATATGTGCCTACAAAGAACTGAAGCTCACAGGGTAGGTAAGAGGTTGGCCAGTCAGATATGGTAAACCATACCAGAAGGTCAGAGTTGAGGGCAAGCAGGCAGAACTTCAACAGGATCACCGAGGTGCACATGTGGGTAGCAGCTGCTTCCCAGCCCTAATGCAGATCCAGACAGCCACCCTGGGAGCCGTAACTGCTCCATCCTCACCACCCTGTCCCACCAAAGCAGCAGGGACAGGGCCTGTTTCCAAAAGAAGCCCTGTTAGGTTAGGAAACATGACGGCATACTGGAACAGTAGGATTGGTACCGCTGTCTCATGCCTCAGACACAGAGCAGAAATCCAGAGGGCCTTTTTCAGAGTAAATTAATACGTCTTACCTTTATTCAAGTTTTTCCTGCAGTGCTGGGGTCTAAACTTAGAGCCTCTCACATGGTAGGCAAGCACTTTACAATTCAACTACACCCCCAGCCCCTGTTTTTAATGCTACTGTCATCCTTCATTGATTAGGCAGAAAGTCTGCCTCCATGTATGGGCTGTGAACAGCACTCTCCAGCAGGCAAGAGAGCATCCCTTGCAACTACTGCACCCTGCTGAGATGCAGGCCAGAGCAACTCAAACCACAAAAACACAAGTGAAGGATGCCTCACAGGAAAACAGTGCCAGATCTGATTTGGGCTCCAGCCCACCTGTGGATCTCTGCTCTACAAAGCAATCTTTTCCTGGTCCTCAACATCCCATCTATATTTCGAGAGACAAAGAACAAAGAATAAAACAGATAATTCAACTAACAAGTATAAAAAGAAGATCAGAAAGACCCTTGTTGCACGGACACAGGCCGGCAGCCCACGCTGCCCCGACGGCAGAGCACCCACCTCGTCTATGAAGATGTGCGTAAACTCCATCAGACTCTTGGCACTCACGATCTTCTGCAGCAGGACCCCAGTGGTCATGTAAATTAACCGTGTGTCCTCTGTGGCTATTTTCTCTAGCCCTACCTAAAGGTGAGGAAGGAAAAGAGAGGGAAAGAAAAGGATAGGCTTCACTGGCTCCCATTTACCCAAATAAATGTGTGTTTCACCTAAGGTAGGAATAAAAGTTACTGTATTTCAGAAGATATGTAGGGTCCAAATGAAAAGTCAGGTTCTCAAATTGATTTTCTTTCGTTCTGTTCTGGGCAAGGATTAGCTTATGCAATTATGCTCTCTACAGTATTTTTATGTGATAAGACCTTATATGCTACAGGGGTCTAATTAAAAAGATCAAATAATAAAAACCACCAGTCCAAGAATTCTCCCTTCTCTCCTATTCAACTGCAGAAGAAATTTTAAATTATTTTCAAGAATTTTACTTTCAATACTTTTTAATTATAGCATAGCTCTGGTCTTTAATGTCCAGTAGAAAATAGGTATACTGCCGTCAACTCAGAGTAAAAACTTAATACGAAGAGGAAAGTTCACTTCCCCACTGCGTCTCACCTGATAGCCGACTAGGCCGCCCAGTGCCCAGGAGCGCTCTGCACTGATCCACCGGGCGATGCTGCTGGCCCCTATTTTCCGTGGCTGGGTGACGACGATGTTGCAGAAGGCAGAGCGCTGTGTGTAGTGGTCCAGGACATACTGAGGGAGCTGCGTACTCTTGCCGCTTCCTGTGGCACCGTGTATGATCACCACAGAATTGCTTTCTATCAAGGAAATAACCTAAAATTAAAAAAAAAAATTACCTTTCACCATCGGCACAGATTAGACAACAAGGTAAAGCACTGTCTGTCTTGAGAAGACTTTCAGACTAGCTCACCCTAACTTCAGGAGTCCACCACCTTAACATCACACAAAAGATCAGTTCTACTAGCGATAACTGGGGTGTCGGCTGGCTGGTTGGTTTATGGAACAAGACCACACTATGTAGCCCCAAGACCATTCTGCCTCCCAAGTACTGGAATCACAAGTGGACACCACCACCCCCGTGCATAACTGTTGACAACTATGGAATCCAGGCCAAAGTCACCAGGGCTCTGTGTCTCAGTTTTTTCTTTAAAAAAAAAAATGAAACTTTCAAACTTGATTTCTATAGTTCTAAGTCTAAATGTCTATTAGTTTATAAAGAGACTGAATGTAATTCTACTAAAAGATAAAAAACCTGCCAATATAGTCACATGACTTTAAACTTTCATTTCAAGTTGCTCAGATAAATTGTGAGCAATTAGTGACACTGTCCTTTTACAATGTACATGCAGTGTTGTAAGATCCCAGTCACCTTTCCAACAATCAACAATGGTCAGCAAGTACAAATGAATGTGGGTTTCAGAATCTAAGACAAATAAAGAATATCTACTCCATAAAAGCATAATTCAATCTTCAGAAAATAAAAATGGAATATGGAACATTTCCTATTTTATCTACAACTCTTTTTTAACTAAAATAAGTAACGGTTTAAATTTACTTTTAACCATAATTAACAACATATAACTGGTCAAAAATCTAACCAACCTACTCCTACAGGTGGCTTGGCACTGGTCACGAAAGGATGTGTGCATGTTGTAAGCCAGCCAACAAGCAGACAAGAGAGCAGCAGCCACACAGCCCCAGTGCAGATGGGAGCACCGTCCTTCTCCATAGCAACACCTGGCTGTGTGCTCCACCAGGAAGGGAGGGCATACTACTGTCAGTTTTCAATGTGACAAATTACAGGTGGGCACAGGTACATCTGAGCAGGCATACACAGCCTGAGCTGGGCTCTGTGGAGGTCTTTTCTGTGACAAGTGCTGCTGGCTTTCCTTCTGCCTGTGCATGTTAATCCCCCTCATGTTACCAGATAGTGTTATGCTTTATTCAAACAGCAAAATTACATTAGGAGAAATTTTACCTCTTCTTTACACCGATTTATAGGCAAATCAGGATATTTGTAAGTTGTCTCTGGGATACATGTCACATTACTTAACTTAGCCAATGGTGACCTTAGACCTGTATTCAGACAAAACAAAGTTATTTTGTAGCTGAAATGAAAGTAAACAAGCCAATGATCTATCTAATCTGTGTACATGTCTTGTCACAAATACACATACGTGTGCATGTGTACACACGCATGCACACAGACATACACACCCCTACACCTGTGCTAAACGCATTCTCTACAGACTGATAGTCCTGCCCCTTGGTGGTGACCATCCATCCCAGGCACCAGCACTGTTGGCTTCCACTGCCTCCTAAGTCAACAGAGCTGACACACCAGTGTGCAGGACCTGATTCAACAGTGGCTCATGAGTGTGGGATTCTGGTGGTGTACACAACTGGCGAAGTGTACATTCCTTACTACAAAATTAATCAATAATGGAGACAGATAAATCAAACACAACTCACAAACTCTGGGTGCAGTGAAACGGGTTTGTTTGCTATGCTAAACCTATTTGATTCGGTGTCGGTCTGATCCTATTTGACATTCCCTTGTAAACCTGTGCGCCTGCTCTGGCCAACCTTCAATTCTAAACTGCCTCTGGTCACCACTTGGCAAAGAACAAAACACTGGAGTTCCTGGATACAACCTTTGCAGACGACCATGCTCCTCTCCCGTGTCTTCACTGACACTGAACCCCTCTGCCTCCACGGTCCCCTTTCCCTCTTTCTCACCCTTTCCCGCACCTACATCAACTTCCTATTCTAACCTTAAAAACATGTGCTCAATCTTTCTTTCACAATTAGTCTAACAATGTATAACTAAAGTACTACTTTTTTTATTTTGTGGTCCTGGGAATCAAACCCTAGGCCTTGCACACACATTTTTTTATATACACACATATGCACACATTTAAATTTGGGGGAGTGACATTAGAGATCAAACCCTGGTCCTCCCACACCTTCCTCCTGACCCCAGTTTCTCCTGCATCTGGACGTGCGTGTGGGGTACTCATACTCGTTCTTCGGTTCATAGCCAGCACATCCAGATCTGTCACAATCTGTCAATGAAAATCTATTCCTTCCTGGGAAAGAGTCCTCTTCCTGAGAGCCCCCCCCACCCCGGCCTGCTCTGCGAAGGCTCTGACCACCTTCTCTCCACACTGACAGCTCACAGAAATGAAGTCTCTCCGTATTGTGTCTTACTTTCATTCATGGTGGCTCCCAACTTCTCTGGAATGGGCCAGGTTGGGTTGGTTGGTTGGTTTGTTGTTATTTTGGTTGGTTGGTTTGGGGGTGGATATAGATATTTGCTGTTGTTATTTTAGTTGGCTTGTTGATTTGAGGGGAAATACAGATGTTTGTTGTTGTTGTTTTGGTTAGTTGGTTGGTTTGGGGTGGGTATTACATGTTTGCTTTGTATTTTTGAGACTGGATCTCATGTAGCCCAAACTGGCCTTGAACTCTCTATGTAGCTAAAGATGACCTTGAACCCAATTCTCCTGCCTCTATCTCTGGAATACTGAAATTACAGACATGAGCTACCACACACTTCCACACATTGCTTTGCCCTAAAGCTTTTTGTTTTTAATGTTAATCCATTTTATTTGAAAAATGAAAACAACTGAACCCTGTCATCCTCACAGACTAGACAGTGGCCTCCAGTTCTGGTAGAACCTGAGCTGAAAAATACCACTATGCTCTCAGGGACACCTATGTCTCCAAGCTTTTAAGATTGAGTCCTTGCTTTCCTGTGGTCAGGAAAGGAAGAAGCCACCACAGTTGTAAAGACATACACAGCGAGGGCAGAGGAGCAGGCAAGCAGCCGGGGAGAAGTGAGGAAGAGGCTCAGGGACGAGCATCCACGATGCAGAGGGATGAGGACTCAGGACAGTGGGAAAGGAAGCAAGTCTGCATTTCTGCTGAGAAACCTTGAGCCTGGTTCACGGGGTTCCTAAAGGAACCTTGCTCCTCTGACGACATGGATGGACTTACAGGACTTGACCACATCCATTTTGAAGGTTGCTACTTAAAGAGAACATTTACAAGAAAAAACAAATCAAAAGCCCTTGGCACAGCGTCTAAACCACAGTCTTTCTCCACGAAGCACAAGATGTCACCTGACAGTTTTAGGTCACTGGCTAAAGCAGACCCAACCCAGAGCAAGCCTTGCCCTCACTGACACTGCCCCGGGGTGGACAGGAAAGCAGGAGCAGAAGTGTTCCCAGCTGTGTGACTGATGGACTGTATAAACAAGAAAAAGAAAAGCGTCAACAATAATTTAAGGCAAACCAACAGATTACATGTGACAAACAAGTCTAAAAGTAAGAAGTAAAAATACTGCAACTTCAAAATATGCTGTTCTCGTTTTCCATTTTCTTTGTTATCAAAACTTTCAAATATGTCCTATACACTGGGAGAACGGGAGCCACGGGCACCGCTGCTCTCCTCATGTCTGTCTCAGATCATCAAACAAGCTAAACTCTGACACAAGTCCAGAGGTCACGGATGTAACTGACGTCCACAGCTAAAGTCAATGTCAGCTGGCTGCCAAGCAGAACGTAATGTTTACCCTAGAACCTAGAGCCTGTCCAAGTATGTCAGATACGATCTAGGCACTCTCATGCCTTTAATCCCAGTACTCAGGAGGCAGACAGAGGTGGGCTGCTGTGTTCAGGCTGGCCTAGCCAGTTACATGGTGAGACAGTCTCTAAAAACAAAGACAAACAAAATCTAGATGCTATGCATACAAAAAAAAAAACCAAGCTAAATTACTGGATTTAAGCCTTAAACAGAAAACTAAACCTTCAAAATAATAATGTTTCGCTTTCTTCAAGGGTGGGGTGATGTCTGTATTCAAAACTGAGCTCAGCTAAAAGAGGTGACCTGTTCTCTCCTCAGCACTCCACAAAGGCTCTTCTCCTACAGGCTCAGAAGAAAAGCTTATAGGGGATGAAACAGCCATTAAAAATATCCCCACGCCTGGAGCCAGAAAGATGGCACAGCAGCTAAGCGTGTGCAGCGCTCTCACAGAGGACCCCCCCACACACACACTCAGTTCCCAGTATCCACACCCGTGTGCAGCGCTCTCACAGAGGACCACACACACACACACACACACACTCTGTTCCCAGTATCCACACCAGCTGGCTCACAGCCACCCAGAACTCCAGCTCTGGGAGGAGCCAACACCTCTGGTCTCCATGGACACTATCCCTCAAGGGTACACACTCAAACAACAAACACACACACAGTCACAGACACATTACACATCATTAAAACATCTTTTTAAATACCTCCACATTTATAACAAAAGATCACTGTGGCTTCTGTTGACTACCTGAAGACACCATCAAAGACATCTGAACACGGTCAGGTAAAAGCAAATTCCATGAAAAGGCCACAAGCTGAAGCTAGGCACACCCTGTTATGAAGATAGCACCTAACTATTCAGTTATATCTTTGTGAAATCATTTACTTTTAAATATGAAGGATTATTCTAATGTAGTGTATGGAACTTAATATGTATCCTTGAATTCCTACATAGAAACAAGTTCTTGAATACTTACAAGTGAAATAACATTAATGCCACACCAAACTAAGTAACATTTTATGAAAGTAGTATTCTATTATTCTGTTATGTCACAACTGGATATAATATAGTATCTGGCCTGGAAAAAGAAGTATCAGGGTGATCTCATGATTTCCTTGCAAACAGACACTAAGCTAGAAATAGCTATGCTATCATGTAGGCATTTGCACACAGAAGCATCCACACAGGGGCTCACTGCTCCCTCCCCTTCATTCTTGAAATAAGAGCAGCAAAGCCCTTTCTAAACACTGACTACATGGAGACACCCACCCCCGTCCCTCTGCCTTCTACCCAGAAACTGAGAGCTTGGCCACTCCGTTAGATCAATACCTGGGGTTGCTTTTTTCCTCTTTGATCCAATTTACCTGCCAAATCAGAGGTCATCTCGAAATATACTCCCAGCATATCCAGTTCCCACTGTAATGCCTCCCTTTAGTAGGCAAGTTCCTCTGATACCTCAGCCTCCATTGCACGCCTTACCCGCCATAGCAGGGCCACCTAGGGCATGCCGCCCAGACGACTCAAAAGAAGACAACCACACAAGGGCAGCACTCATCCCGGCCTGACTCTTCAGCCCAGCCTCAGTTGCATGTCTTGTCCCTCAGGAGGGCCATGCAACCACCAGCACAATGAGAAGGCACACATGGAATCCCAGGAACAAACAGTCACGGTCCCTCTAACAGATTCTCTGCTCCACCTAGTTTTTGCTTTTTTGCACCTTGTTCAGGAGCCAAGTGTCAGGTCACTTCTTCTGGGGAGCCATGAGAAGCAAGAACAGTAAGAACAGTAGCACCGAGATACAGAGTGTTGTAAGGGCTTCGTGAGGCCAGGAGACCCGAGCCTCTCCTCTCTGCCTGACCTCGTGAGGTTTCCAGGGAATCCTAACTGCTCCAAGGAGCACAAGAATAATCACATCTGTGACAGGGAGCTCTAATGTCACCCTGCCACAACCCTGCCACCTGAGGAGGAAGCCTCCACCAAGAAACCGTCTAGATGAGGCTGGCTACAGGCATGTCTGTGGAGGGTTGTCCTGATGGTCCACTGAGGTGGTGGCCCACAGCTGCATCAGTGTGAAGGAAGCCGGCCGAGCAGCAGGGACAGGCCGGCAGCTGACTGCAGTGTGCTCCCTGCTCCTCACAGGACTAAGGCCTGGCTTCCTACCTTGGTTTCTCCTTTAACAATAAAAATAAATAATACTTTTTTTTTTTTTTTTGGTTTTTCAAGACAGAGTTTGTCTGTGTAGCCCTGGCTGTCCTGGAACTCACTCTGTAGACCAGGCTGGCCTCAAACTCAGAAATCTGCCTGCCTCTGCCTCCCAAGTGCTGGGATTAAAGGCGTGTGCCACCACCGCCCAGCCTAAATAATACATTTTAACACTAGTACTATAGGTAAGTATTATTACACCTAAGTATATAGATGAGATTACCAATAAGCTTGTTTAGAAAACATTGTGTTACACAGAAAGAACTTAGCTGACGAGCACTGCCTCAAATATAACTGTAAAACCAGTAGCATACTAACCAGGCTTCCTAGAAACTCTAAGAGTTCTATGCAGTGGAGAGATGTCATTTGGGTTTGGGTTTTCCTGACATCTATCTTTTGGGGTTCATTCATCAGGAGTGTCTGCTTGTTAAGTCCCTTCCCTCGTCACCTTAAGTGTGAGCTGCTCAGAGCAGCTCTGATTTGTTTCAAAGATAATTGTGACTATTTCCCTGCACTTGTGAGCCACTTAATTGCCTGAGAGAGAACAAAACCCTGAACTTCTGTTTTTGCATGACTTGGTTAGCTATTCAAAAATGTATCACGTTGTGGGAGCCTGAAGGACACCTGTAAATGAAGGCAGCGTAGGACCACAGTGTGGCCACAAGAATCGACATGAGCTGTTCAAGTTCTAGTTATGCCATTAACTCCCCGAGCCATCGCCAGAGGTTATAGCCGCATGCTCAACATAGTTTCTCCTTTCGAATCCAAGAGCATAAAGCAGGTACCACATGGAGAATGACTGAGGGGGACACGTGGTATAGATCTCCACAAGCATGTGAACGTGTGACCACGTGCACTCATGAGCACACACACACACACACACACACACACACACACACGGTTTTCTTGCTAGAAAAGCTAATATACCTTTACCCTCTCAGCTAAGAGCTGACACCTGGAGGTAAAAGCCAAGCACACTCTTCCCTGCCCTATGTTGCTTTCTCTAAGGGTTATGGCCACAGCAAAAGAAAGGCAGCTAGGTCAGAATCCACCCAAAGGGAACCGCCATGCAGAGTCTCGTAAAGCCCCTGAAGGGGAAACGAGACAGACAGAAGACGCCACTGAAGCAAGAACACAGGAAGAAACAAAGCACTACAGGCTGCTTCTGCCTTGAGGTGAATAAGAAATGACAAAAAATAAAATACATCACACCGACCTAAAAAAATTTAAAATACAGAACTAAATGAAGGAATGTGCATAAGTAACGTCTGAATGTTCCAGGAGTACACAGCAATCTGTATTATCAAGACGCTCACATAAATCTCAAGGTTAGAGTTAATATAGTCCTACTGGGTATAAACTGCACTTTCTAATCATTAAAAAGGCTAAAACAAATAAGGAAATGTTTCCATAACTGTTACGTCTTTCATTGGGAGTGCAAGTAAATGGGGCAGGAGTGGGGACAGAGCTTCATGGCTAGGTGGGCACAGTCCAGTCCCTCAGAGGAGCCTCCTTCCCAGGAAAGGGCCCAGCACAAATAAAACAACTGTAGCAACTTAGCCCGGGAGCTCACCAGTGCACCCTGCCTATGGAGAACAATCTGTTTAGCAGGCATCAAGTCCACCCAACTCAGGAAGCAGTGTTTGATGGATCTGTGACTCTTAGACCAGTCTGACCTCCACAGGGAATTTCAGGCCAGCAAGGACTACAGAGTGAAACCCTGTCTCAAAAAAACATTTTTAAGAAAAAGCTTTTTTTATTTCATGTATTTCTACTCTTTAAAATTCTGTTTTAATGTTTACTTAAAAATCTAGTCTTTACATGTGTGTGTGTTATATGTACATTCATGTGTTCTTGTTACTGTGTGTGTGTGTGTGTGTGTGTGTGATGTGGTATATGTACATTGTATGTTCTTGTTACTCTTTGTGTATGAGTGTGTGTGGTCTATGTAATTCATGTGTTCTTGTTACTGTGTGTGTGTGTGTGTGTGTGGTATATGCATTCATGTGCTCTTATGTGTGATCATGAGTGCACATGGTCACATGTTCACATGCATGTGGAGATCTACACCATGTGTCTCCCTCAATCACTCCCCATCTTGGTTTGTGAGATAGAGTCTGTCTGTCTGTCTGTCTGTCTCTCTCTCTCTCTCTCTCTCTTTTTGTTTTGTTTTTTTTTGTTTTGTTTTGTTTTGTTTTGTTTTGTTTTGTTTTGTTTTGTTTTTCGAGACAGGGTTTCTCTGTGTAGCCCTGGCTGTCCTGGAACTCACTCTGTAGACCAAGCTGGCCTCGAACTCAGTAATCCACCTGCCTCTGCCTCCCAAGTGCTGGGATTAAAGGCGTGTGCCACCACCGCCCAGCATGAGAGACAGAGTCTCTCAAAGAGACTAGAGCCCGTCTGTTTTCTAGGCAGTGTACTGCTGGGATCTGCCAGCCCCTGCCCCTCTCATCCTTGGGACCACAAGTGCACGCCACCACATCAAGCTTCTGTGTGGATGAGTGAGGTCCAAATTCAGGTCCTTGTGTGTGTGCAGCAGACACTTCACCAACTCTGCCATCTTCTCAGCCCCTTCCTAGGTTACGCTGGTTTGTTTTTAGAGATGGAGGACTTTCTGGGTAACCTGGAACTTGATTTGCAGACCAGACTGGCTCAAAGTCAAAGATTCAAAGGCTGAACACTCATCCAGCCTTGCAGATGCTGAGATTAAGTGGGCACCACCACACCCAGCTAAAGAACCATTTTAAGTGTTCTTAATTAATAGTAAGGTAAGGGAATAAATAGTGATTTAATCTTCAAAGAACAGGATATTTTGGCTCTATATTTAAGATTTAAAAAACTAATACTTCATAATCTACCATACACTCATTCCCCAAAAAATGTTTAATTAAGAAGCCCCTATACAGGTTTTGTTGTTGTTGTTGTTGTTTTACTTTGACCAAATACTGTACTTCTTAAATGTTTGGAAAGATGAGGTTTGAATGCACGAACTCTCCGTGCATCATGTGTAAGGTATTTAAGGACACCTGCTTACCTGCTCCACTGGGTGGCTGATCCCGGCCATAAATATCAAGTTCTTGTTCTTCAAGTTGTCTGTATTTGTTAATATACTCCATTTCTGAGCTCCTCTGGCTGAGTGACCTGCAAAGAACAGTTAAAAGGTCACCACACTTCTGCACAGAGTTTCTGAGAGGTTATTTTATGGAAGTCGCGGGAAACACAGATGTCACTAACAATTGTAAATGCTCAAATTCAGTTAGCAAATAGAAATGAACTGAAACACTGAGAGCCATGGTGCTGAAAAGAGGGCATGCGTGGCAGTGAGGAGACCTGGCCGCTCTTCCAGAGGAGCAGGCTTCAGTTCCCAGCACCACACACATGATGGCTCACAACCACTTGTAACTCCAGTTTTGGGGATTGTATGCCCTCTTCTGATCTCCACAAGCACAAGGCACAAAATTGGTGCAGACTTATATCATACATACAAGCAATACACCCATGTGCATACAAATAAAAGTAAAATTTAAAAAGCAATACGAATTGATTTTTTTTTAACTAAACTAAGCTGACAAAAAGAGCAAGTCCTGGCAGAGGAAGAGGAGGGGATTGATCTGACCATCCACACTGACACAGGACAACCTGCAGAGAGACTAAGACCTTAAGGCATGCTTCTCCTCCAGCCTCACCATCTTCCCTAGAACCCTGCAAATCTGCACACATAAAGCCAGGCGTGCCAGCATGCATAGAAGAACTCATTCAATAAGCACACATGTATGGAGCACCTGCCACTTGGAAGGCACTGTCTCAGATGGCAGACATCTCAGATGGCAGACGTCTCAGATGGCAGACATGGCACAGCAAGCTCAGCTGGGGGCTTGTGAAACGCCACACCAGAAACAGAGTGTGCACTGACCAGGAATAGAGAGCAAAGCTTGCCTGGGAATTCTGTGGTCTCAGCACTCAGGAAGCTAAGGCAGGAGAAGCTCATGTTCAAGCCAGCTTGGCCTCTACAGTAAGTTCCAGACCAGCCTGCAGGACAAGACACTACCTCAAAAGAAAAAAGAAAACAAAACAACCCAGTGAAAGAGATGGTTCCATAGTTAAGAGGACACACCACTCGTGCAGAACATGAACCCACTTCAGCTGCCAGCATCCACACCGCGCAGCTCACAGCTGCCTGCTCCTCTAGC
This sequence comes from Grammomys surdaster, assembly GCF_004785775.1. Lineage (NCBI taxonomy): Eukaryota > Metazoa > Chordata > Mammalia > Rodentia > Muridae > Grammomys > Grammomys surdaster. Next base: position 7,612,914 of record NW_021604602.1, on the reverse strand, counting down.
TCAGGCACACCCGAAGCCTGTCCTCCTTGGCCATGGACACTCATGTGCACATAACTCCCCCCCATACACACATGTATAGTTTAACCATAACAAAAGTATTTTTAAATTCAAAAATAAAAACTAAAAGAAGAATCCCAGGATAAAACGATAACTTTTCACAATATTCATAGTTAAAACCTGTAAAAGTGTTCAACAGTCTATCCACATTAAAGAAAAAAAACAAATAAACAAGACAACATCACAAAGAAAATAACCCAGTTGTTTCAAGTCTTCCATACACAATAGCTAATAAGGTTCCGATGCATCAGAAGTGACCCATTTACTAAATTTACTTTATAGTTGATAAACTCTCATGCTCATCTGGATTTACCCTAATGAACAGCAAAAATTAATTTTAAAAAGGAAGTGCCTTATCTTGCCTACATACGTTCTCTAACTACATGGTAGTAGGAGAGATATTTAGAGAGAAGGTTATTTGGTCTCTGCTTCAATCTTAACAATTTCATGAGAAAGGAGAAATGGAATTTAATGTAAGTAGCACACACCAAGCACTAGATAACATGGGCAGTGAGTTCCAAGGAGAGAGACCTCATGTGGACTGAGGTGGTGACTAAAGCCCTGGGAAGGTCAGACACGAGCAACACTGGCAGAAGCTGGAGAGATGCCCAGTAAGCCGAGGAGAGAAGGAAGACGGCTCAGGAAGTTCTTTAAGGCCGGCCACTGAAGTCTTCTCAAAGGGCAGCAGGTGTTGTGGCTTACGCCAGTGATCCACCTAAGAGGCTGAGGCAGGAGTACAGTGAATCTAAGGCCAGCGAGGGCTACACAGTGACACCTTGACTCAAGAACCAACAAATAAATCCCTGTTCAAAGGAATGATCCCAACCAGGAAGTCCTTGGTGGATCCCCTCATCTGACTTGAAGGAAGAAGGGCACGAACACTACACGACACAGACAGCTTGTAGTTAGCTTATTCCCACACATTCATCTTTCCTTAGGAGGGCAGCCAGGAAAGCAGGAAGTGGGCCAGTCTAGTGAACTGAGTCACCTCAGGTCCTAAGCCTCCAGATCACAAGAGATCTCAGGAAACATCTGCTGAGCAACTGAGCTCCAGCAAACATACGACACTCAGTTGAGCTGAATCAGAGCACTTAAGGATCGGAGAGAAAGGAACTAGAACAAGTTTTAACAAGAGTAGGATCCAGGAAAATGTGTTGAAGACAAAGAAATGAGTTGAGCAAAACAAACAACAAAAACAAAACATGACTGAACAGCAGCAAAAAACAAAAGAGAAAGAATAAGCATTTGAGTAGTCAGTGTATCTGATTCTGGGGTGGGGGTGGGAGGTTCAGCATGGTGGTATGTGCTTTCAACCCAGTCCTCAGGAGGTGGGGCAGGTAGAGATGTCCAAGTTTGAAAGTTTGCAGCCTGGTCTACATCGTGAGTTCCGGGACAGCCAGGACTACGTACTGAGACCCTGTCTCAAAATAGAACAAAACTGAGGGGCAGGCCTGAGCCCAGAAGTGGGGCACTGGTATGCGCCACACTGCAGCGGATCAACAGGGGCATAAGTCAAGACTGCACAGTCCCTGAGTAGAAACGTCTCTTCTCTTCTCCTTCTCCAGTACATGGAGAGTTTAGTTACCACTTCAGGGGAGTGGAGTCTGAAGAGTAATAAAGTTGTTCAAAGAGAAAAGTGGCAAGACTTGGTACAACTTTAGTTTTAATTTGGAAGGACGCCTTGTCACAATCAACGTCACGCCTTCCTTTCTCGGCTACTGCAGGCAATGTGACATGAAAGCCTCTCACTGAGGATAATGAAGCCTGACGGCTGGCCTTTCCCAGACATTACAGGGACTACAGCATGACCACACATGTCACTCTTGATCACACATGGCACACAGGGCTGATGGGAACAATGTATTATTCTTGGCTTGTTGGGGAGAAAAGCAACAGAAGAAATAAAGGTTATAAAAGCAAACGCTACATAATGTCATCACTTGACAGAAAACTAAGAGGCAAAGAAGCTTGTATACTCTAGCCTGCTTCATAAGACAAACATCTAAACAGAAAAGTCTACACCAAAGTCCAAGGCATAGATGTGCTCACCTAAGCAGGGGATGGAACTGTTTCATCTGCACCTCAACTCTATACACAGTCGTGGGTGCCCTTGAACTTCTGGTACTCCTTCCTCCATACCCCAAGTGGAGATGACTGGAATGTAACACTGCCACCTGATTGTATGTGATGCTCGGGATGGAACTGAGGGCTTCATAGTGCGGGGCACTCTGCGCACTGAGCCACACCCAGCCTGTTTAGTTCTATTTATATCTTTGTTCTTCACGTCTCTACTTTCACTGATAACCCATCGCTGTCTTCGCACCATGAACAGAGATGATCGAATACACACTAGTTATCACCTAGGTACTTTAGTGTCCTCTAGCATTTCAGCCTGGTTTTGGTGTCCTCTAGCATTTCAGCATTTCAATGCACAGGTTTGCTATTTTATAAGCAATAAACTAATGTAGAATGTAACATGTGCTTACTATGCCACACATGACTGGTGCCAGCATGCTCTGCCCATTTTACTCCGTCACAATAAGCTTTCACAGAGTGTGTGTTTTGCACACAGTCAAGTCTGATCTATTTTCCCTGCTTTCATTAGAAAGGACAGTGACCTGGCTTCCAAATTGCCTCCAAGTTAAACTGAAGAATAAAAGCAGGAGTGTGGTTATTTTTAGAGCTCTACAGGCATAAAAATACGGCGGGACCTGTGACCCACAGCTCTGCACAGCACAGCCTCACACCACGCGGCACTCTTCCTCGGCAAGGAGCATCTGCGGTGCCTCAGACGCCTGCTTTTCACTCCACTCCTAGAGACGCTGCAGCATGCATCTGGGAGCAGCATCTGTAGCTGCCAGCATTCTTTTCAAAGAAAACAAACTACATTCAAAAGGTAGACAATTATATAATTCATCAAGATGAAAGGTTTTATATACATATTTCTCTCCAAATGAAAACAACAGAGCCTCATTCCTAACACAGAAAGTTGTTTGTTTCAAACACAGTTCCAGTGGGTAAATGAGGAGACACTGCTTCCCTGGAGGACACCCCCAGGAATGAGACCTGCCTGAGAGAACACAGCTTCATCCTCAACTCAGGCAGACTCTGGCAACACTCCCTCAGCAGACCTCTGGCTCGGCAGGTAAGCGCACGCTTTCTGTACTAAGAGTTAGTCACACGTGTGCTTGTGGACAGCACTTTTCAAGACAGTGATCTTTCAAAGCCCCCTAAAAACTTCTATTAGCAAGTGTTATTTTCAGAAATTGTTCAGTTTATGTTATAATCTTTGATTTTATTTCATTTCTGCTTAGTTTTTATCTAGGTATTTTCAAAGCTTGGGTTTAGCACTGACCTAGTTAGAAATTGACAGACTTTAATCCACATTCTAATCTTATTTTGACCTGCATGTTTTACCAGTAGAAAAAATTCATGTACTTTTCTGGCAATAGTAAAGAAAAAATATTTACTGATAAGAACCATAAAAATTTTATGCAAGTAAACATTTAATATCTCCACAGCCTGAAAATGCCACTTTTCAGCTGGGTGAAATGGCCAAAAAATTATTCCCACAAACAAACACGCTACACTGGCTCCGAGGTCGCGACAAAGACTCTGCTTCGGGAGTTAAAATGGCATCTGAAGGAGCGCGAGAGATTAATACACGAGATTGAAAATGAACAGAAGGTGAAGAGGACAGGCGTGGACTACAACTGGCTGAGGAGCTACCAGACTCCTCACACAAGCATCCCAGCTACCGAACAGAGACAACTGGAAGTTCTTTGCTCACAAGTACAACCTTGTCAAACTGGAACTGTTCTCAGCAGGTAAAGTACTAGGTTCTTCATGGTCTTGTGGTATGTGTGTGTGCTTTAGACTAAAATCTGCCTCATTACATAAACTCCTTAATCACATGTACTGGATGCCTATCTGATAAAATCCTATATACCTCTGGACAGCTTACTGGTAGAAATTTACTTTAATCACAAAGTTTCTTCACTAAAAGCTTAATTATAATGCTTTTCTGTTACTAAAAAGGTAAGTATCTAGGACACAGTTACATATGTAAGCTGCATTTGGGAAACAGGGTACAAGAGAAATTTCTAAATATTCACCCCTGGATCCCCCTTAGATTTCGAGAACTTTTGGCAGAAAATGATGTACTTCCCTGGGAAATTGTCTACATCTTCAAGCAAGTTCTGAAAGACTTCCTCAGCTGTCCTGACAGAGGGGGTCATCATGCCGGCCCGCGGGACTCTGACATCATCTGTCCCCCGACCCCTGCACTCCCAGGTGAAAGCTCTGAGAAGCCAGACAAAGACGAGATACCCACGATCTCACGTTATGTAGACAGAAATGCCAGGGACAGGTTTCCACCATGGTCGCACCGAGGATGGAACCTGCCATACTATTACCCACCGAACTGAGGAGTTAACAAGACCACCTCAGAACCACCCTTAGCACTGCTGAGAAGAAAGAGTGATATGACCCCAAGCTTCTTGGCTATACCATCAGGGTTTAGTTAAAATTTCTGTACTGCCAACTTCTCTAAGCAGTACTGTTTTCTAACCATTCTAATTCAATATTCAATATTTTAATGAAAAGTATGCTTTTAACTAAAATACTGTCTAAATGTTTGAAGTTTCTTATACATCAAACATGTCACAGAACTAAAGAAATTTAATATGAAATTTAAATGGATCCTTTGTGAAACTTAATTAACCCTGGCTTTTATTCTAAAGGAGGCCATCTGTAAAATAAATGATTAATGTGATCTTCTCCCTACAATGCAACTGAAATGAAGTCCACCCTTGACTTCACATCATGAAGTCCATCACATGACCCCACCCTTCGTAGGAACAAGGCAAAGGCCCCATGAGCGTGACAACCATCTTCAGTTTAAAAGCATGGCGGTGCTTTCTTTCCCCTGACTGTTTCTGAGAGAAGTTCACTTACCATAGGTAGGAGTTTAAGACTCACGTCCTCTGAGCGAGACACAGAGGTCAGCCATGAGGCAGGCAAGCTGACACATGACAAATGGAGGATGAGGAAGCCCAGAGAACCAGAAAAGGTATACTTAAGTCTCTGGTTAACAACCAAAACAAAGAAGGGAAAGAAAATGCCATGACGCTCCTTCTGACTTCTGACGCAAATCCAACAGGACCTCACAGCAGCTCCCGGGAACTGCCGGCAATCTGATTTCTAATCATGGTTAAACATATCCAGGTTTTTTTATACCTCAAGCTGTTTGCAATACCTAAATTTAGCAAAGGAATTGAGGTTAAATCTCTGTGTGCGTGTGCGTGCGTGTGCGTGTGCGTGTGCGTGTGTGTGTGTGTATGTGTATGCGTGTGCGTGTGTGCGCGTGTGCGCGTGTGTGTGCGCGTGTGTGTGCGTGTGTGTGTGCGTGTGTGTGTGTGTGTGTGTGTGTGTGTGTGTGTGTAAGGTGCTCTGGGCATATTTTATTGAAAATGGTATAGGCACAGTAGCTACAATTTTGGCTAGGGAATAGAGAAAATAAGCTCCTCCACAGTACTTTATATCACAGGCCTTCGAGGCTGTTATCAGTAGCCAGAGCGATCTGTCTAGCAATGATAAAGTACTTCTACATTCTGGGTTCTGTGCATTACCTCTCGTTTACTCCAAATCCTGTACATCTGAGATATTATTCTCACTTGGCAAAGGAGCAAACCACTCAGACAAGCACAGTGCCTTGCCAAATGCAAGGTAACTAGTGGAGCTGCACTCCCACCCAATCTCTCAGTCACACCCTGAGCCCAAGCTCCCTCCCGCAGACCAAGTGCAAAGAACACTGACAAGTCTTCCTGCATGCTTACAGGAAGCATACCATCAGCATGTTCAAAACCAAAGTCTCAGGAGGTTTGTTTGTTTCCTAAAAGAATAAAATCCAAGAGATGGGGAGCAAGAAAACAGCTCGGTTGGTAACGTGCTTCCATGAAAGCTTGAGGTCCTGAATCTGATACCCAGAATCTACATAAACAGCGAAGCACGGTAGCATAAGCTCTAAAACCAGAGTCGGGTGGATCCCTGGGATTGCTGGCCGGCCAGCCTAGTCTACTTGGCAAGCTCTAGGCCAGTAAGAAACTATCTTCAGTAGACATATAAATATAAAAAGGGGGGAGGGTGAAATGGCTCAGCTGGTAATGGCACTTGCCACCAACTGAGTTTCACCCCTGGAACCCAGAAAATAGAAAAGGAACTGACTCCTACGAGTTGTGCTGGCCTCCACACATGTACATGCACACGCCTCCACACATGTACATGCACACACCTCCACACATATACATGCACACACCTACACACATGTACATGCACACGCCTCCACATATGTACATGCACACACCTCCACACATGTACACGCACACGCCTACACACATGTACATGCATACGCCTCCACACATGTACATGCACATACCTCCACACATGTACACGCACACACCTCCACACATGTAACATAGCATGCACACACACAAGCTAAAATTATATCTAAAACACACACACAGAACAAGCCTTCAAGTTCTTCAGCAACTCCATGTTCTATGTCAGTGGATGCAGGACCACCCGCCCACCCAGGTATAAAAGCGAGGGTCTCATAATCTCTTGGGTTCCTTAGGATGGGGACAGATCAAAGGCAGAAACACACAAGTACAAAGATGACTGGCAAGCCTGGCCTTTGGGTAACACAAATAAAAAAAAGGAGTTCAGGCAGCACTTGGAGAAGGAAAAAAGACGAAACTGAGGAAAGAAATGAGGAGGAAGGCAGAGGAAGAAGTCTTTAGCTATGGTGATCACAAGATCTTCTCTAAGCAGACATGTGAGCAGGCCCTGGTAACAGGAAGCCATCACAGGGAAAACCCAAGAGGGGAACAATCCATATAGGAGAGCAGATGCGGATACTGCCAGGAAAGAGTGCAGCTGGAGCCTTCAGCACAGAAACCAGCAGCAGACCAGATAGCAGCAGAAGATGACAGCCACTCAGGCAAGTACTGGACGGCCACAATTACGCAGTTGAGTTGTGTCCAATAGCAGTGTAGCCACGGAAAGTCACTTGTGTATTCAGCCTCAGGTGAGAGAATTGGTGTGAGAATTCTTTCATTCTATAAACAGTAACTAAGGATTGGCTTCATGCCAGACATTCCTCTAGGTGCTAGAACAGAAAATCACGAGAAGCCAGACCAAAGACAGAAGGTTCTTGCAGTAACATAAGCAAGAGACGTGGCTTCTTCAGGATGGTAATGTGTGAGCAGTAGCCACTCTCTCTGCTCTCTTACTCTGGAAACACACACGGTAAGTTGCCAGGGTAATTCTCATTTTCACTCTCATTGTACTGCACACTTACACATCCTCAAAAACAGCCTTGAGGGAAGTCAGCCATACGCCTGGAGAGTAAAGTCTATCTTACGAGTCAGTCAAAGCAGGGGTGAATCAGAGAGCTGTCAGGTCTGAGGGAAGCCCTGCTTCCAATGGTGGCACTCATTTCCCTCTCCTTATCTGTCAGAAGGGACAGATGGCTGTCTGTAGTGTCCATTAGCATACCACAGTGCCTGCTGGCCTCCAGGCTCACTCAGTCCCTGTGGCTCTCCTCAACCCTTCTCTCCCAGCCCTGCCCCAAACTCCTCCAGATTACGGGCTTCCCCTGCCCTAGCGCCTTATCCCCTATAGCCCCGCCCTTGCAGCTCAATGGGCTCATGGCTCTCTCCCTTGTCTTCCTCTCTTGGTCCTCCTCCCTCGATCCTCACATGGCCTGGTCCACTCTGCTGGCCATGTTCAGTCTACTACTTTCTCTCCCTGCTCTGGACTCTTCCAGACGCCTGTGTTCTCCCTCCTATCTACAATAAAAACTGGGCTCAGAGGTTAAGAGCACTGACTGCTCTTCCAGAGGTCCTGAGTTCAAATTCCAGCAACCACGTGGAGACTCACAACCATCTGTAATAAGATCTGATGCCCTCTTCTGGGGTGTCTGAAGACAGCTACAGTGTACTCACATACATAAAATAAATAAAATCTCTAGGCCAGAGCAAGAGGAAGAAGCAGGGGGAGTAAATAAAAATCTTCCCCTCAACCACACCTCGGAGCAGTCAGGTTCCCATTTTATACGGGAGCAACTCTCCTGTCTAGAATAAAGAACTGGTGTAGCAAAACGGGGTCTGGTAGGCATTTCAATCATTCAAATCCCTGAGTGTCTACCGTATGTCAGAGGCTGCAGTGAATGCATCAACTCAGTGATAATTCCGCCCTCGGTAAGCTCTTCCTCGGGAAGCAACACATAGACAACTCCCAAAATATCCAAAGAGATGCATGGGAAGGGTGCAGAGATGCATGGGAAGGGTGCAGAGATGCATGGGAAGGATGCAGAGATGCATGGGAAGGGTGCAG
>NW_021604602.1:7587594-7599460 GCF_004785775.1 Grammomys surdaster | reverse complement strand
ACTGGGTATGTGTGTGACTTCCACATGCTAGGAACACTGCACTGGGTGTGTGTGTGTGTGCATGTGTGTGTGACTTCCACATGCTAGGAACACTGCACAGGGTATGTGTGTGACTTCCACATGCTACGAACACTGCACTGGGTGTGTGTGAGCTTAGAGTCCAGGAAGGCACTGCAGGGAAATGCCATCCCCACTAGCACCACTCAGAAAAGCATTGCTAGTAACTGGCTAGGCATGTAAGCTAAAATGATTATGCACTCTGACAAGTTACAAGTCGAACTCTGTAATGACATGCCTACCTTTTCTCATTTCACTGCTCTGCAAATTCACTGTCAATTCAACAAGTCTTAGTCCATAAAGAACTGAAGAGTTTTAAAAATTGCTTCTTAGAAATTATAATGACAGTTGAATCAATTAGCTTAGTTTCTGATAAAGTCAACAAATATTTAGTTCCAATGTCAAAATAAATGAATTAAAACATTACATTTCCCCAGAGAAGTCTAAAGCGGTTGCAGAACCTTAAGCAGAGGCTATGGAGCAAAACCATTTACCAGAGTAACTCAAAGAAGTAAAGTAAAACATATAAACAAAGTAGCCCCTCTGTGTCCCCTGGGCTCCTTCAAAAAGCCCAATTACCAAAGATGTAAAGGTTGTACTTGACTCTACAGAGGACTGAAGCAATGCTAACAGGAAGAACTTTTAAAACTTAAAACACTGGCAGCAAGATGGCTTGGAAGGACGGGCACTTGCCACACAAGCCTGATGACCCTACTCTCATCCTTAGAAACCCCACACACACATGCACACACACGCACACACCTATATATCATAGAAATACTTATGCCCAGAAACCCCACATATACACACACACACATACACACACACCTATATATCATAGAAATACTTATGCCCAGTTCAAGGTCAAATTGGGCAAAATCGTAAAACACTGTCTCAAAATAAATGTTTATTGAAAACAAAGGCTCCTCAACTGCAGATGGCACTGGATTTAGAGTGGGAGCAGAGAGGCCCCAGCTGGGGTACCACACACTGTGCTGGGTTCTACTTACCACAGGCATGTCTTCTAAACAGAAGGTATCCCTCCAGCCTAATATCCACCTTCATACGCAACTGAAAGCAGCTTCTCAACCCAAAGGCAGTGAGAGGTGAAAGGTTAATGAAATTGGAGAGACAGCTTCATGGATAAAAGTACTTGCTGCTCCTCCAAAGAACCAGAGCTCAGTTCCCAGGGTGTGAATTGGGCAGCTTATAACCGCCTGCAACTCCCAATTCCAGGGATCTGGCTCCCTCTGTTGGCCTCGATGGGTACCTACACACATACATCTCAGACCCACAAATGCATAACCGTAAAACAGGAAAACTGAACACGGTACCAGCATGCAAACTCCTTGCTATTCATCTACTGAAATGTACAAACGTACTGAAAACTCACGTCTTCACAAAAACCTTCACACAGACGTCTACAGAAGCTTCAGTCATAACTGCCAGAACGTAGCAACAACCCAGTAGATAAGTTTGTTACATTCAGCCAGTTAGGATCTCAGTCTATGCTAAAAGTACCATGAACAGACAGAACTTCAACTTCACGTTACTAGGTGGAAGCAGCCAGTGTCAGAGGGCTACAGACTGTGGTTCAGAAAACATGACATTCCGGAGAAGGGAAACAAACAAACGAACAAACAAAAACCATTGTCGAAAGTGAAGGAATAGTAAAAACAGGTGGAACACAGTGATTTCGCAGGCAGTGATACCAGGAGGGCAACGAATGTGCACCGCCACGTGTCCAAATCCACACCATGTGTGGAACTACACCGATGATGTGTGTATCTTAACAACAGGGGTGACTCTGCACAAAGTTCCTAGCCACCTATGGCTAACTTCGAAAATCAGAGTCTGAGAAGTCCAGGTGGGTCAGAGAGACGGGAGGAGGGGTGTATAATGATGGTTTGGCAGAGGACCTGAGTTCTAATCCCAGCACCCAGGTCACGTGGCTCACAACGACCTTTTACTCCAGCACTAGTTTCCCTCCCCCCACATACACACCTCAAAAAATAAACCTTTAGAAAGGAGGGTAGACAGAGTCTGCATCAGTGAGATGCCTGAGCTGATTGCACTTATCAGCAATCCTGACGACCTGAGTTCAATCCCCAGGAGCTGACATGGTATAACAAGGTATCCTAGCACACAGGTGTATACACACACACACACACACACACCGAAATCCTTGCGATGAAATTTTTAAAGCAGTCTATGAATCTGGGGCTGCGGACATACCCCTGTAATCTCAGGACTTGAGGAAACGGAGGCCATTGGCTAAAAAATTCAAGGTTATCCACGGAGGCATAAGTTGAAGCCAGGCTGAGCTACACAGAACTCTTTCAAAACAAAGACAAAAAACAGGCTGCGGATTAAAATAAACCAATTACCAAATCCTTGGGATGCTCGGCTTCTTGCAAAAACCTAGCAGAGCACCTACTGACTGAGAGCTCTTCACCTTCCTGAGGGACCCTCCTGATCCCCTCCTGGGCTCCCTACCTCCCGAAGGCTGGTCTGGCTGGTGCTGTGGCCTTTTCTGGAACCTGGGCCTGGGCTGTAGGGGCCTCACCGGCGACCTCCTCTGAGTGCTGTCCCTCCTCCCGGGGCGCCTCCGCAGGGAAGGCGGGCGGCAAACCCAGAAGCTCCACATTGGTCACCGTCTTTCCTATGGTGAACCAGTCGTTTATCTGGTCGACCGTGAGCTTACGCAACATCCTCGGTGCCCAAGAGCTGCCTCAACTGCCCAGCTCCAATGGTGGCAAAGCCTTAAGATCACTGCCCCGCCCAGCACCGCAACGACCGTTCCAGAAGCCCCTACCCCCACCCCTCACTGAGGCCATCCAATCAGATTGTGCCACGCAGAGAGGGTGGGGCCAGGCCCTGCGTGCACGTGGGGGCCTCGTGGCTTCCGGAGCACACACGAGGCCTGTGAGCTGACGTCAGGTGACCTGGACAGGCACGTGTTTATGAAGACCAGCGTCTTGTGGTTTTGCTGTCGGAGTCTGCTGCTAGTATTTACTGGACCCACTTGATACTCCGCGTTTGGTTGCTATCCCTGGGGAGGCCTCCCCTTTTCTAAAGGGAAGAGGGGGAGCTAAGACACGGGACTGGGGAGGAAGGAGAGGAAAGTGCAGTTTGGATGTAATATCTGAAAGAAAAACTAACAAAAAACATAATAATTTAAGAAAATATTTACTGCATCCCTGCTACCAGCCTGGCCTAGTGTCCCTCAAGGACTAAATTCAACTGGAACTGGACTGCAAACCACAGAGATTATAACTTTATGCCTACAGGGACACCAGAGCGGTCACTCTACCATGGTCTCACTGCTGCTTAACTAGGGCAACTCTTAGTGTTCCCTTCTCACATGACCCAAAGATCAGGCAATTTTTAGAGCTTGTAAGCTCTAGGTCATGCGAAGACTATTGGGTAGCTCTTAGACCTTGGCCTTTGGGGCAGATTTGGCTTAATTCACAGAGCAGCTTGAGGTTCTGAGAGAATACAGATGCAAAGTGCTAACAACACTTCCCAATGAAGGATCTGCTAAACAGCACTCTCCATAAAGCAAGAGAAACCGCTTAAGTTTTTCCCACATTTTAGCCTCAAAATGCAACATTAGGTGCTTTGAAATTTTAGATGATTTACAGTGTTTTGGACTTGAAATTACATTAAAAGGCTGTTGATTTCCTGGTTCGAAACATCTTCGAATAGCTTACTATGTTGCTCCTTGTGGTAGTTCGCAACTGTAATCCTAGCAGTTGGGAGCCTGAAACAGTTTGCCAGCCTGAGCAACAGAGTAAGAGATTAGAGAGAGAGAGAGAGAGAGAGAGAGAGAGAGAGAGAGAGAGAGAGAGAGAGAAGAAAATAGTCAAAATAAAATACTCTTTTTGAAACAGCTTTTGTTTATGGTTTATATCTGTCTACAGGAAATCACAACCAAAAAGTTTTATGTATTCGCCCAAATGATTTTTAGCTGTCAGTTTGGCACAGCCCAGAGTTATCTGAAGAAGTCTTGACCTTCTTCAGATAGGGATTGTCTGAGGGTACTGCCCAGATCAAACTGGAATGTGACCGTGTCTGTCAGACATTGTCTTGATTGACGAGTGATGTGTGAAGGTCCACTGTGGGTGGCACCATTCCTAGGCAGGCGGAGCTGGGCATCCCTCCTCCATGGCTCCTCCCTCTACTCCTGCCTGAAGTTCCTGCCTTGTTGTCTTACCTCAGTAATAGATTGTGAGGGGTTTTGTTGTTGCTGTTTTAACCTTTTTTTTTTAAGATTTATTTATTTATTTCATGTATGTGGGTACCCTGTCGCTATCTTCAGACACACCAGAAGACGGCATCAGATGACCATTACAGATGGTTGTGAGCCACCATGTGGTTGCTGGGAATTGAACTCAGGACCTCTGAAAGAGCAGTCAGTGCTCTTAACCACTGAGCCACCTGTCCAGCCCTAGATTGTGACTTTTAAGTGTAAGCTGAACTTAACCTTTCCTTTCCAAATTCCTCTAATCAGAATATTTTATTGCAGGGACAGAGATCAAAATAAGACAGTACCGATTAACTTAAAGTAGCAATTAAAAACTCACTTGACCTCGAGCAGTATTAGCTTATGATAATCACTATACGTCCGAAAGGCTCATGTGGAAGAGCAACGCTTAAATTTTTATATTTTATATAAATTTTATATAAATTCTTACATACATCAAAATTTTATATTTTTATTTACAGGTATGTACAAGTGTATGTTCTGTGTGAACGCAGGGCCCATAAGAGCCAGGGGAGGACAATTGACCATCCCGGAGCTGGAGATAACGGTGGCTGTGAGCTGCCCAACATAGGTGCTGGATACTCTGGTAGAGCAACTGCTGCCCTTAACTGCTGAGTCATGTTTCCAGCCCCAGAGTGACACTTAGAGCTCTTCACTCACCAATCCCTTAGTGTCTAACTGAATGGAAGATAGCAGCTTTTCTGTCGCTGTGTTAACACTATATGACATCACATGCCCCATAGCCTCTGGAAAATTCCATTGGGCACGTGAGAAAGTTCTAGCAAGAAAAAGGCAAATATTACTACTGTGATGAAAGGTTCTGGTCCTCTGAGGCCTTAGAAACCACTAAACCTGGGGGATCGATGCTCTGAAATAGCAAACTTCCCAAGTGTTGTATGCAGCTTCGTTAGACCCAGACCCCCCTTCCCTTCAGAGCGGGACTGTGGTCACCGCACTTCACTCTCCTCTGCCTTCCCCACCCTTCCACCAGAGCTCATTTTTCTCTGGCCTGAATGAGTTTACTGTGGCTCTGTTAGTAATCATTCCGTTCGTCTCAACTTGTTCAAAACTAGACTTCACCTTTACTAAATGCTAGTTTTCCTATGAAGAGAATTCCAGAAGGACAGTTATTTAACATTACTAGGTGTTGGGATCTTTTTGTTTGGCAGTGCTTGAAATGGAACCCAGGGTCCTCACACATGCTAAGCAAACGCCCTTCCGCTGACCTTCAGCTGTGGTCTTCGTCTTCAGTTTTATCATGTGACGTCCAGACTTTTCATTTCTCTGTCTGCTTGGTTTCACTAAGACTTTTTTGAGCCTTTGATTTTTTTTATATCCCTTTTAGAAAATTCTCAGTCAGCAATTAGCTCTTCAAATATTTCTTCAAATATTCTTCATTGATTTCTAAGTCCCAGTTATTTGTATGGTCAAGCAGAAAGCTCAGTTGTAGAATTTCTATCTTGTTCTAGGGCCCAGATTCATCCCCAGTACCACGAGAGAAAAGCTGGATAGAGTGGCTGACTCTTGTAATTCTAGCACTAGAAACTGAGGCAGGAGAATTGTCATGAGTTTGAAACCATACTTAGACACAGGCAAAACACTGATGCATAAAATAATAGCAATTTAACTAGAACAACAAAGTAGCATTATCTAGACCGTTCCGTTCACTGGGTAAAAGTGCCTGACAACCTGATGCCCGGGACCTCCACATGGATGCCATGTCACTTGGGATTGTTCCCCACTCTCATCCATATAATAATATTTGTTAAAAGAGAAAAATAAAGAGAAAAGGAGGAAGGAGAACAGTACCAGCTGCCCTGGGCTGAGGGAGTGGGCTCACTTTTCCGTGTGATGGCTTTGTCTTGTTTGTCTGTATTTCTGATTAGTTTCTTCTGTGTTCTGCTTCAGTAATTACAAAACATACCTAATTTGTTTTAATCCAATAGGTGGCTTTCTGTTTTCAGTTTCTGTTCAGATTTTAGTCACTTCTTAAACAGAAGTCTGGGGCTAAAGAGATGCCTTAGTGATTCACAGCATTTGTTGCTCTTCCGAAGGACCCAGGTTCAAATCCCAGCACCAGTGTGTTAGAACACAACCATCCATGATTCCAGTTGCTGGGTATCAAATGCCCTCTTCTAACTTCTGAGAGTGAACAGGCACATACTTGGTACACAGACCTAGATGTGAGCAAAACACTCATACACATAAAAAAATCTTTTTTTTTAAACTAAAAATAGCAAGAACTATTTTTGTTCATTTGTTTTGGTTTGGTTT
The DNA here is from genome assembly GCF_004785775.1 of Grammomys surdaster. NCBI lineage: Eukaryota > Metazoa > Chordata > Mammalia > Rodentia > Muridae > Grammomys > Grammomys surdaster. Next base: position 7,592,862 of record NW_021604602.1, on the reverse strand, counting down.
TGTTTTAAAACTCGGTCTCAGGATGCTCTTAAAACCCTGATCAACTGCCTCTACTTTCCAAGTGCTAGAATTAAATTACCATACACCCAGCTAGCATGCTTATTAAAAACAACAACAACAACAACTTAGGTCTAGTCCCTAGAGTTCCTGCAGAAGCCTTTGCATCACTTTACAACATTTTTAAGGATAATTTCTATGTACAGAATGGCTGCTTAATCAAATATGTAGAGTAAAAAGAAACAATACTAAGGAAAATGGCAAGAAATGCCAAAAGCCCGGCATAGTGGTGCAAGCCTTTAATCCCAGTAGATAAGAGACAGAGGCAGGCAAATCTCTGAATTTGAGGTCAGCCTGGTCTACATAACAAGTTACAGAAAGACCTGTCTCAAAAAAAAAAAAATCAAGTATAAGAGATTTTGCCCTTTTCCATTGTTGCTTTGTTTCCTTTGCTCTTTTTGCTTGTTAGGGGTGTGGGGGGAATGTGAGAGTCTCACTAAGCAGCCCAGACAACAACTTGTCAAACTCAATATAGACCCACAGCTCCAGCCTCCACCCTGTGCCAATGGCCCTTAAATGCTGGGATTAAGGACCTGAGCCACTATGTCTGGCCTTTGATTTAATTGGTTGTTTTTATTTTTTGAGATAGGTTCTCACTGTGTAGCTCTGGCTGTCCTGGAACTCACTAAAATAGACTAGGCTTGAACTCACAGAGATCTGCCTGCCTCTGCCTCCTAAGTGCTGGGATTAAAGGCTTGCACCAACACGCAAGGCGTTTGGTTTAGGTTTTCAGGCTGGCCTGAAAGTCAAATTTATGGCAGTCCTGCTGCTTCTGTCTCCTGAGGGCTAGAATTAAAGACATAAACCATCCAAAGGGGGCTTTTTGTTTGTTTTCTTTAAGGTCAATTTGTCAGGATTATCTACTGTCCTGGTTTCAGCATTGAAAGTCCTGTGTTCCCAGAAATCCACACACCCTGGGAAATCTGTTCAGTTTTATGACATCTAGAAATACAGTGGGCTTCTTCACCCAGCTCCTGCTGGTTTTGACGAACCCCCACCGAAGCTTGCAAGACGCGGGCGACCACTGGGGGCGCTGTGGTGCGCAGGCGCGGAAAGCCTGGCAGCCGGCGTGTGGAGTCTCCGCTCCTTCCGCTTTCCCAGCAGGCCCCGCGCGGCGCCTGCGTGCTCTGTGACCTTTCCCATTCTGTTGCAGAATTTGGTGTTGCTTGTGGCCTTGGTTCTGCCGAGGTAAGAGCGGGGCCTGGGCTTTTTACTGTGTTCCCAACCGGGGGGACTGCAGAGAGTCCGGGACCGGGTGCGATGGGGCCCAGGTAGGTCGCGAACCAGGCGACGGACTCTGGGATCCACGCTGACCTTGGGTCAGCCCCTGCGCCACCAACCGCAAGGAGGGTCCACGGAGTTCCCCCCGACTGTGGCGGAGGGAGTGCCCGGGTGAATCATCCAGACTGCGAGGATGTCCGGAGACAGTCCAACAGATCGCCAAGAGTGTCCCGGACTCAGTCACGCAGAGGGCGGGGATGTGCACGGATCCACACTGAAAGGGTGTTTTTGGAGCTAGTCTTCTGATTGTATGGGGAGAGAGAGGGTTTGTTGTCAGTCCCTTGGACTAATAAGAGTCAGCGAGGGTGTGCTCAGACATCAAATCTCTATGCTGAAAGAGCGATTATTCCTCAGGACTTGGAGGAGTAGGGACCCTAGTATCCATCCTCGCAGAGAAGTTGTGCAGGAGCTAGATTCTAGTGGAGGTCCACTCAGCCAGGACTATACCCTTGTGCTGACACATGGGTAGACCTGTGCAACTATAAGCTTTGGCAGAGGAGCATGCCACCATCAGCTGTGAACATCTTGTTACCTACTCAAGTTTCTCAGCTAGTTAGGGATGCAGCTAGACTCCAAGCCTAGAAACATCACTTCAAAGTTAGTGCCTTCTTCCCATCATACCACAGGTTTCTTCCAAGTTAGGCTTTGGCAAGGCTGATATTTGAAATTGTATGAAACCACATTATGAGCCTCAGACTGTTACATGTCCCCTCTTTCCAGTGTCCTGTCAGGTAATAGCTTGCTGTTACTGTAATTTTCATAAACTCTGCAGGTGAGGCAGTCTCAATAGACAGCCATTTGACCTTCGAGTAGGATGATCTTTTATTGAATCTGGTATTATAAAATTAACAATTGGGAAATGTGGTTGATCAGAGAGACTTAGGTGGGAAGAGTAGAGGCCTTATTGAACACGAAGAACATGTCACTTGTGTAGTCAAATACAGCCGCACTAACCAAAAGGGAAGTCCAGGAGCAAGAGACAGAAGGGGGGGGGGGGGATGTGTGAATGTACTGGATAGCACCAGGCTTCCACTGTGTCGGGACCCATGGCAGTTTAGAGTAAGGACATAGTGCCAGGATCCCTCCATCCTGAGCAAAATACCAAAGTCACTGAAGTCCCTTTACACCCTTCTCTTTACCTTTTCCTTCTAGACCCTCCTGTGAGACCACATCTCTTTTTCAGGGCGTGGGGAGGTCAAGACAGGGTTTCTCTGTAATGACCCTGACTGTCCTGGAACTCCCTTTGTAGATAGACCAGGCTGGCCTTGAATTGAGAAAGATCCACCTGCCCCTACCTTCCAAATGCTAGGATTAAAGTCAGGCACTGATAACGTGCCGGCCTTGATATAGCTCAATACTTCTACCCAGCCTATGTGATGAAACCTCTCTAAGTACTTTCTTAGAATCCCAGGAATTGCTGCTTTCTATTGAGTTTTTGTAGCAATTCCTTATTATTGATTTGGTCACTTACAGAGTGCTCACTGTGCATTGGGTGCCATTCTGGATCCATTTTGTTGTTGTTTTGGTGGTGGAGGGTGTTTGTTTTTCTTTTTGTTTTTTTGAGACAGGTTCTCATTGTGTAGCCTTGGCTATCCTGTAGACCAGGCTGGCTTTGAACTCACAGAGGTACCCTCTCTCTTCTGAGTGCTGGTTTGCTGGGATTAAAGGCTTGTGCTACCACCTCCCAGCTAGGGTCCTTTCTATTTCAAGAATCTGTGGAGCAATTAAGGAGTCCATGTTTGACAGACCTGATAAAGGAGATTTAGAGAATGCCTAAAGTCAAGAACAGAGCCGGACCCCAGGGGTTCTAACCCACTGGTCCCCTACAGTTCTCTCTCGGTGCTTGCCTGTCCCACAGAGATGCCTCTCTACTGACTCAGTGACTTGGGTTCCTTCATGATTTCCAGAGGCTGCCTTGTAATGATATCTGAAGTAGGACAATTCCACTAGAACATTTGGACACACATATTAGAAGGAATTTAAGGACAGAGAGACGATCTAGGGTAAGATAATAGCACCACTCGACAAGTCAACTCTCACTGGACTAGCTAACCCTTCAGGCCTTCCCTCCACTCACGTTCATTCCCATAGGAAAGAGCAGAAAGTAAGGCCATAGAGGCAGGTCGACTCCTGCAGTAATCAGCAATGTGGGCCAGATTTGTTGTGATCTAGTTTTGTTTGGATCATTGATAGTTTTGGGGCACAGTGTAGAAATATGTCAAACAGTATGAATGAGTACCCTACGTTGTTGTCTGGTGCCCTAGGAGGTGAAAAGACTCCCTGGAACTGGAGTACATTACACACCAGAAGAGGGCATCAGATCTCATTACAGATGGTTGTGAGCCACCATGTGGTTGCTGGGATTTGAACTCAGGACCTCTGGAAGTGCAGTCAGTTCTCTTAACCACTGAGCCATCTCTCCAGCCCTGGAGTACATTACAAATGGTGGTAAACCACCTTGTAGATTCTGGGACAGGGACTTGCTGAGCCATCTCCACCCCCAGGAGACATCCCTAAATTCAAGTCTAAATGGTGTGCACATCTTCCCTGTTTCCCTAGTTCAACAGTAACAGTCTGTATAACAAGCACTCCTGACATGATGCCAGGGCCGTGTGCGTTTTACATGTACTAACGCAAGAATCCTAGACCCGTGTGGAGTGCAGCTCTTTTATTATCCGTGTTACACAAGCGAGGTCATGTCAGTCAGTGGGTGAAAACGGCAGCCGCCCTCTCCCCCATCTTCGAGTTCACTCTCCGTGCTTCTGCTGAAGACACTTCTCCCGGTGGCCTGGCTCTCCCTTGCCTCTTCCTTCGACAACCACATGTGCCCTTCATTTTTTGCTGAGTGAATATGGTCCGTGTTTCAGTAATTCAAGGACAGCCATTGAGTAAATTGAGCTGGTACTATAAGAATAACGTACTGTTGTATGTCAGTGGGCACTTTCTGGTTTGCCACAAGAGTACGTCAGTTCTACAGTATTGCAAGGTAGGATTCTATGTGCAGTAGTCCTGTAGAGCAGGGCCGGCAAGGCAAGGCACTGACTGGAGCCCAGGGTTTCCCAGCCAGGTGAGAAGGGCTCAGAGCTGGGTCCTCCTGGCAACTGTCAAATTCATCAGATGTTTCAAAGCCCCAAGTTGAGAGTGGGGTGTCTAGTTTAGAATCTGTAGTAACCTGTAACAGTAACTGGAACATTACTTTGAGGGCTGTCACGTTTGGCTCATTCTGTACCATTTGTTCTGTATTTGTCTGACAACCTCAGGACTTAGCTCCTGGAGGTGTAAGTGTATTATTATAACAGGCCCTTGGTGTTCATTTCCTTTGCAAACAACTACACCTGACCATGGTTTGTGTTTTTGTTTGTTTGTTTTGTTTTCAACTTGAAATGCTAATGATGCCGTAAGGGCTGTCTCTACCCAAAGGTCAAAAGAACGATGTCTGTCTTGGGGCCAGCTTTTAGTGGCAGAGAGGCTTGTGGAAGGGACAGCCTGCTAGCAAGATGCTGGAGGGATGTCAGGAGTTCAGAGAGCTCCACAGAGCCGGCGGGCAGTAGAATAGCAGTCTTGTCAGGTAGAGATGATAAAAATATCTGTCAGTTAGGTATACAGTAGCAATTATCTTAATGTCTATCATTCCTGTTTCAGATGCTTCAAACGTTAATTAAGAAAGTCTGGGTCCCCATGAAACCCTACTATACCCAGGTTTACCAGGAAATTTGGGTAGGAGTGGGGTTAATGAGCCTCATCGTTTATAAAATCAGGAGTGCTGGTAGGTTCTATTTTTATTTCTTGGCATTTAGCAGGGGAAATGTTTTCAGGGGGGAAAAATCATGATTCTTAACTGTGACTTTTTAAATTATTATTATTTCCTGTGCACTTAAACACACATACATGTGTGGGCACGCATGCCATAGCACTCATGTCATACATGTG
>NW_021604602.1:7565243-7587584 GCF_004785775.1 Grammomys surdaster | reverse complement strand
GCACTCATGTCATACATGTGTGGGCACGCATGCCATAGCACTCATGTAGGGTGTGTGATTGGTCATCTACCTGTACATGGGTCCCAGTGATTGAACTTGGGTCACCAGGCTCCTATAGCAAGCACCTTTACCTGCTGAGCCATCTGGCTGGTCCGTAAATAACTATGACCTTTGACATTCATCAACAAATGAGTAGGTAAAGAAAACATAGAATAAAGTAGCTGAAATGGCCCTTGTTGGGAGAGCTTAGCCTGAACAATTCCACACAGTGGAATTTTATTCAGCCATTTAAAAAAAAAAAAATGTTTTCAGTAGAAATAAAGGTTATCCTGCCAAATGAGATGAGCCAGACCAAAAAAGATAGTAGATGTTTTCCTCATATACACAGTTGACTTACACACACACACACACACCCCTACACACCTGACATGAAAGTGAGAAGGCTGTTGCAGGCAGGAAGAAACCGGGAAAGGGAGAGGACGGGGGGGCGGGGGGGGGGTCGGGGGGAGGAATGCAGGGTAAGCCATGGGTGTGTGCGCCCACTGCAACCAGACTGCCTGCTCTGTGTGTGAATTGTGGACAGGGAACGGCTGTGACACAGGCATCCCTCTGAAAGCGTGCTGTCACATCTTGCTTTTGACTGGTGGCACTTCTGTAGGACACTGGTGTGACTGATTTCCCCTTTCTGTTTTAGATAAGAGAAGTAAAGCTCTGAAAGGTAAGATGTCTGCTTTTTGGAATGTTTGAGGTGAAAAAGACCATCTTAGCTTTTCAAAATGAGTTCTATGAATCCTGAGTTAAAACTGACACCTGGTTCAGTAATGGTCAGATAGAGAGGAAATATTAAATAAAGATCAAGAAGTTTGCAGCTGACCTTCAGTCCCAGTACTTGGGAGGCAGAGGCAGATGGATCTCTGAGTCCCAGGACAGCCAGGGCTACACAGAGAAGCCCTGTCTCAGAAACCAACCAAACAAAATGTTAAAAAGCAAAACCATACGTAGCCCTTTGGGCCAAGTTACACTTCTGGCAATGACAGAGAAATTGGGTAGCCGATGCCATTAGGAAGGGACAGGCTGGCTGGGCAAACATGCTGCTGAAATCCTGATGTTTCCATGTAATTTTGAAGGAAAATGACTGTAAATGTTGTGCCCTGGCACTGGGTGTCTATTCTGTTTCTCTGGTGGCAGTGAGACTGCAGTCATGTGAGCTTACACAAACCTGGGGCTGACTCCTGAGCTTTGGGAAGAGAGCTTTCTCCACCCCTCCAGGTGAATGCTTGAGCAGCCTCACTTGCACAAACCTGGAGCTGTGCTCAGTGTTTCCCACTGAAGTGGCCTGCATCCGAATTCTGGATGGCTTTTTTGGTTGGTTGGTTGGTTGGTTGGTTGGTTGGTTTGGTTTGGTTGGTTGGTTGGATTGTGGGGAGTAGGGCTTGTTTTTAAGGTAGAGTCTCAGAAATCCTGTTGCCTCTGCCTCCCAAGTGTTTGGATGAAAGGTGTGTACACCATGCCCAACCCCCATGCTTTTTGTAGCATTAAAATGAATATTTGCATTTTCTGACTTGTTACTTCAAACAATAAGCTATATTCTGTACCACTAAACTGTACCACTTTGTTTCTCTCCCTCAAAGGCTCCAGTCCTGCACCTGCCCATGGCCATCACTGACTGCTCCCTGAGTCCACTCAAGATGAACACGTCAGCTGAACTGAAGCCAGCTGTGTTAGATGGGAACACGGAACATCGCTGTCCACACACCTAGTACTATTTACAATGTGGCATTAATAAATGTGTCTGAGAAGCCCCACTCCCTGTGGCTACCACTCTCTGCTTCCCCTGAATAAGTCCTTGGTAATGCAGCAGGCTCTGTCAGAACCTCTGAGCCACCTTCATTAGGAAGCCTGAAGAACGAGAAGCAGTGTTTGTTGCATAAGATATTAACTTTGATTCCAGTATTCAATAATTGTTTGTCAAAAGGTTTTGCTTCTGCCTATCACCTGACCTCTGTGTCTTGTTTTCATATTTTGAGAAAGAAGATGTTAATTATTTTAAGGGATTTCTTACTAGGATCAATAAGAAGGTAAGGGGAAAACACATCATTAATCCCAGCTGAAGCAGGGAGAATCCCAAGTTCAGGAGTTCAAGGCTTGCTTAAGCTACTGAAAGCCCTGTCTGAAAAAAGAAAGTTTAGAAAAAAGCCAGAAGGACGGCCACATGGGTGGTTAAGACCACATCACTTGCCGGGCGGTGGTGGCGCACGCCTTTAATCCCAGCACTTGGGAGGCAGAGGCAGGCGGATTTCTGAGTTCGAGGCCAGCCTGGTCTACAGAGTGAGTTCCAGGACAGCCAGGGCTATACAGAGAAACCCTGTCTCGAAAAAAAAAAAAAGACCACATCACTTGCTGCTCTCCCAGAGGACCCAAGTTTGGTTCCCAGCACCCACATCAAGCAGCTCACAGGTACCTGTTGGCTCTGGCTTCAGCAGACTCAACACCCTGTTTGGGCTCCATATGCATATAACATGCCCATGTATACCCATCGATAAGAAATTTAACGGATAGAAGGCTGGTGTGATAGTTTGGTGGGTAAGGATGCATGTTCCCAAGCCTGATAGATAACCTGAGTTTGATTCCCAGAGCCTAAGTAGGGAAAGGAGAAAGCCAGCTCTCGGAAGTTCTCTGACCTCCTCCTGTGCATGATCACATGTTTGCACACATTCTTTTTAATGGGAAGGTAGCCTTAGAGCACATGGTAGGCATAATCTCTGAGCAAAATTATATCCAAGTAATTAATCATAGGGCAAAATAAGCAGTGTGAAAAAAACACAATGACCTGTGTTGCACACCTATAGCCACGGTGTGAGGGAAGCTGAGACAGGAGGGTCACAAGTTCTAGAACAGCCTGTCCTATGGATTTTGACCTTGTTCACAGAGAAGGCAGGCACAGCGCCTCATACCTTTGGTCTCACCTCTTGGGAGGCTGAGGCAAGACAATAAAGAGTTCTGAGTCTTTATTAATGACATAATGAATTTGAGGCTAAACTGGACTACTTCACACATTTAGAGGGTGGTGGGGCACACCTCTAATTCCATAGTTCCTGCCCTAGGGTTAGTTACTATTGCTATGATAAAACACCATGTCCAACTTGGAGAGGAAGAGGCTGAATTTGGATTACATACTCTGACTCACTGTTCACTGAGGGAAGCCAAGGCAGGAGCTGATGCAGAGGCCGTGGAGGAGTGCTGCTTACTGACTTGCTCCCCATAGCTTGCTCAATCTGCTTGGTTGTTTTATTATCTTACATGTATTGTTGTTTTCACATCTATGTCTGTGTAAGGGTGTTGAAGACCCTGGAATTGGAGTTATAGATAGCTGTGAACTACCCTGTGGGTGCTAAGAATTGAACCCTGGATCATCTGGAAGAGCAGCCAGTGTTCTTAACTGCTGAGCCATCTTCCCAGCCCCCAGCCTGCTTTCTCTTTGTTTCGTTTTTGTTTTGTTTTGAGAACAGGGTTTCTGTGTAACAAATCCTGTCTATCCTGGACTTGATTTGTAAACCCAGGCTGACCTTGATTTCATGGAGGTCTGCCTACCTCTGCCTCCCAAGTGCAGAGATTAAAGACTTGTGCTACCACACCTGGCCCCCAGCCTACTTTTCTTAAAGCACCCAGAACCACCAGCTGAGGGGATGCATCACTCACCCAGGACGAGCTGGATCCTCCCACACCAATCACTAATTAAGAAAACACCCTACAGGCTGCCCACAGCCCATATTTCAGTTAAGGTTTACTCCTCTCAGAAGACTCTAGCTTGGGTCAAGTTGACAGACCATCCAGTACAGCTCTGGAAGCAGATATCCTGAGTTTAAGTTCTACGTTAACTGAATTTCAAGCCAGCCAGAGTTTCATGGTCAGAACCTGACTCAAAACAACAATAAAAAACAAAATTGGTGCCTGCACCAGCTCTTCTCAGTCTGCACTGGAATCAACTAAAGGCCATTGGCATGGACTTAGGCCCCTATGTGTCCCTCTCCACTGGTCTCGGGAGAGCTTGGCAAGTTAGTATTTCTAAGTTCCCCAAGATGTGTTTGATGCCCAAAACCAGGTCTTAGAAAGGGGCAGTCACACTAAAAACAGGCTTGAAGCCTGCCTTGCCTCCCGTCAGCCCCTTGACAGTTGCTTTAGTTCATGGACAGCAGCCATCTGGTATGCAGCTTAGTGCAGTTGGGGCTATCACGTGCCAGGCAGGAAGGATTCAGGAATTGCCTTGGAATTGCTCCCCGCACAGGCTGGCAGCTGTTCTTCCCCCATTTCTTCTAAGTGGTCCTTCCCTTAGAGAAGTGACAGCAAGTTCATGTGGGGCTGTCTGTGGCACACTGGGAGCAGGGACAGAGGCCCCTAATCTCAGCACTCCTGAGCAGAGGCAGGGCGGTTACAAGTGGAAGCCAGCTTTGTTTCCACGGTGAGAGCATGTTTTTTTTTTTAAAGAAAAAAAAAAAACTAACTAAGAAAGAACATCTTAAATATGCCCATCCAGACATCACTTGGTAAACTGAATCCACCAGTTTTTCAGAAACTCCAAGTCTTCCGAAAGTGGCCTGTAGGTGGAGCCAGAACATGGGCAAACTGGTCACCATAGTGGCCTTGTGGGCCAGGAGCATAGGTGACAACTGTGCCCTTGCCTCCGTACTAGGCTCTGAGGAACGTTAAGAGAAGGATCACGATGTTGCTGTTTTATGTGTGTATGTATGTCTGAGTGTCATGTGTGTTCAGGGGCCCACAGAGGCCAGAAGAGGGTGTGGAAGAGGAATTGAGAGCTACACAGTATAGGCACTGAAACCAAATCCAGGTCTTCTTAAAAAAAAAAAAAAAAAAAAGAAGCAGTAAGCATTCTTATGAGCTGTTTCTTCAGGCCCTGCATTCTGGTTTTCTGATAAGTGTCATTGAATGGACAGGCATGGGCGTTAAGTAGATTCCTAGCCAAGTGTGATGTGTATCTATGGCCCCAACCAACTGCTTGGGAGATGTAGCAAGGTTGGGCCAGCCTGAGCAATGCTCCCACTCTATCAATACATTTCCTAGCCCTTGGCAAGACACAACAAGCAATGTTAGTGAGCATATACAAGCGACTGTGTTAATAATGACAAGGAAATGAGGCTGGGACTTCCCACTCCACAGGCCACACCATATACAAGATCTGGCTCAGTGTAGCAGCAGAGGTCCGGGAATATGACCACTTCTGCCAGGGCAGAAACTTGATTTAATTTGTACTCCAGGCTAAGAAGTCTAGAGACGACAAGCCTCAGAGAACTGAACTGACACCGTTGATTAACCCACTGACTGAGGGAGAATAAAGTCAAACAACCACCCAGTGGGCTAGAGACTGAAGCACAGAGACTATGAGCCTGCTCTAGAAACTATACAGGCAAATTTAGAAAACAAACAAAACCCTGTAGAGCTAAGTATACCTTTAATCTCAGCACAGCAGGGCAGGCAGATCTGTGAGTTTGAGGATAGCCTCATCTCATATTAAATTCTAGGCCAGTAAGGGCAAATAGTGAAAACTATGTCTCAAAAAAGAAGAAGGAGAAGGAAGAAGAAGGAGGAAGAGGAGGAGGAGGAGGAGGAAAGCACACAAGCAAGCAAAAGATAATCTATTCCAGTGAGATTGAAGTCAGAAAAACAATGGAGCAAAATTGATGAACACAGATGCCAGTTGCCAGTTCCTTGAGAAGATCAATAAAGGAGTAAACCCCCAGCCAGACTGACAGACAGAGAAGACAGTGTCAGAAATGGACAGGTGTCAGTACAGATTCTACAGATGTTAAAGGACATGGGCTAGGGTGTGGCTTGGTGACAGGAGTGTTGGCCTGTTCAAGGTCTGGCTTCAGTCCTCAGTAACTGGACACATAGAGAGCGAAAGGACTTTAAGATAATGCCAACAAATACTACAGGATATAAGAAATGGTTGAATCCCATGTAAGCAAGTTCCATCACTCCAGAGTTCACAGCAAGAAAAAATAGGCTGGCAAGATGGTGGCACAGGTGCTTGCCTGTAAGTACGCTGGGTCTGAGTTCATCCATAGAACCCACATGGTGGAAGGAGCAAACCAGTGCTTAGAAATTGTTCTCTTAGCGCACACACAAGTGTTAAAAAGAGGAAAAAAATAGCCTAGGTGGCCCTATGTCTATTAATTTGAATTTGCAGTTTCAAACTGTTAGATTGGGCGTGGTGGTATGTGTCTTTAATCCCACCTCTTGGAAGACAAAACCCAGGAGAAGATCTGTGAGTTCAAGGCCAGCCTAGTCTATATATGGCAAGTTCCAGGGCAGCCAAGACTATATAAACAGACCCTGTCTCAAAAAATAAATAAATTTAAAAAGAACTTTGTTAGTGTTTGTTGCTGCCATAACATAACTGAGAAAATCAACTTCAAAAATAATTTATTTGGGGCTCATAGTCTCAAAGTTTCAGTCCATGGTCAACTGTCCATTGCTTTCAGGCCGTGCTGGGCAGAAACATAAAAGGGAGGGCCAGAAAGCTATTGAGGCGTTCTCCCTGCAGAACCAGGGCTATGAACTCACAGGTTCATGCTTCCGAAGGGCATCCTGTGACCTTTGGCCATCCAAGCCTACATGGTGACAGGCCCACCATTCTCCCAATAAAACTTGGATCAGAAGCACCACCCCTGCCCAGATTGGCACCATGTGGGAGCCACCTGATAGCCCACCCCAGGACTCTGGATGCCTTCTGAAGAAGGCAGGAACAGAAGGAGAAGACTCCCAGCCACACATCGGGTTCACTAGTGCCCTTCCCACCCGCCTGTCTTCAGGTGACCTGATAGCCCCAAACCAAGGCTTGGGAACATCGTGATGGACTACTAGTGTCCTCAAGTATCCAGGAGACTGGCAGGAGGCCACCAGCTCTCCTGCCCCACAAAGGGACTGCTGTGGGGACAGTGAGGAGCCACACAGGGACACTACCTGTCCTAACAGGCTCAGGTTCTTACAGCCACAATGAAGTCACTCTGCTATAGAAATGCAGGCTTTTTCTCTTTTGAAAAGGGACAGAGTGGGACCTTGTGTTTTTGTCCCCACTCTGGCCTGATAGCCAAATGGCTGTTCTACTGAAACTGGCACCGGTAACCTTCCCTGCATCGACCCAGGCAGCGAGAGTGGGTGAGACACACCATGTCTGCAGAGGCTCTGCTGCCTTACAACCTGTGACGGGTGCATGCTCCCCAAGCCCACCGGACAGCGGGTATCAAGTCTTAGGTACTTCAGGTTTCTCCTGACCCCACGGGGCGCCTGCTTCTCCAGCCATAGGAACTGGCAGAGGAGAGTTGTTTCCTTCAGATCTTCTTTAGGGATTGATTGCAGGTCCAAGGCAATCAGTGCTGGCTAGTAGCTATTCCCCAGTGGGGTCCTGGGGCAGAAGGACAGAACTACTGCTCTGGGCCTGAGATGGTCAAGTACTCCGCCCTGCAGAGCCCCTGGGGAGATGACAATGCACACAGGAGCCCCTGAGCTCCAAGAGCATGCCTGTGAAGGAAGCCCAAAGCAAGGCTTCGCCACTTGCAGAGCTTGCCCAGAGCAGCTTTCCTAATACAATGTCCACTTCCTACTACAATGTCTACTCTTCTATAGAGTGTCCCTCTCTGGTCCCAGCCTCCAGACCTCCTGAGGGAAACAGCTACAGAAGCAGAGCTGTGCATCTAGACATCCATCCTGCCTTCCCACCCTCCACATATTTACTGTGTTCCTGCCCACAAGGGCTAGGTGATAGCGGCTAGTATTCACAGAGTACAACCCGGAGACTTGGGACAGCGATCTTCTCTCCCCTCCCTGCTTGGAGGCACATTAAGCCAGCACGCTGGGCTCCCCTTGGCCTTTTTTTTTTTTTTTCTCATTACACTTATCATGAGAGGCTCTGCCTTCCTCCCTAACGCAGTGCTCCTCAGGACACACAGGCTCCTCCAACTCCCACTACACAGTTTAAAAAATGTATTCATCAGTCAATATCCATGAACCCCATAGCCACACATCTAACCAATAGGAAATTTAAAGTATTTGAAATAAGTACATCTGTGCTGAACCTACACACACCCTTACCCTTTTTCTTAGAACCTAAACAGGACGGCACAGATAATATTCACATAGCATTATGCACATAACACTTCATTGCATCGGATTTTTCCCCCACTGGGTTTTCATGGCAAGATTCCTGTATATATCCCTGGCTGTCCTGGAACTCACTCTGTAGACCAGGCTGGCTTTGAACTCACAGAGATCCACCTGCCTCTGCAGATGTGGGGACTAAAGGCATGTGCCACTACCACCTGGCCCCATTACATCAATTCTTTTTTTGTTTGTTTGTTTTTTTTTGGTTTGGTTTTTCGAGACAGGGTTTCTCTGTGTAGCCCTGGCTGTCCTGGAACTCACTCTGTAGACCAGGCTAGCCTCGAACTCTCAAACTCAGAAATCCGCCTGCCTCTGCCTCCCAAGTGCTGGGATTAAAGGCGTGCGCCACCACCGCCCGGCACATCAATTCTTAAAAGTCACCTAGAGATGATTTAAAGGCCGGGGGGAAGGGTGTGAGCTTCTGTGCAACACACACCTTTCTTTTAAAGATTGTTTAGTTTAAATTTTTATACTTAAGCATTTTTTTTTTTGCTGCATGTATGTCTGTGTACCAGGTGTTGTACAAAATCCAGAACAGGATGTTGGATCCCCTGGAATTTTAAGTCCAGACAGTTGTGAACTGCCATGTGGGTGCTGGGAATCAAACCTGGGCCCTCTTAACCATGGAGCCCTATCTCCAGACACCAAACTACACCTTTTATAGGAGGCTCTGAACATCTGAGGATTTTTATATCTAGAGAAGTCCTCTCTTTCTCCCTCATGCACACAGCCAAACATGTACATAAAATAAAGAAGTATTTAGTGTCACTACTGGCCAGAATGCCCTTCCTGCATCCCCACCCACCACAACAGTCTCATGCTACCTGACCCCCTCAGGCAGTGTACTAGGGATCTCTAGAGGAAGAGAACTGATAGAATGGATATATTATATATTATATATTATATATTATATATTATATATTACATATTACATATTACATTATATATTACATATTATATATTACATATTTCATATTATATACTATATATATAATAAACCATTTGTTTATATATTATTTATACATATTTATGTTTTACTAGAATGGCTTAAAGGCTGTAGTCTGGTCCAGCTAGTCCAAAAATGGCTGTATACCAGTAGAAGGTCTAAGAATCCAGTAGCTGTTCAGCATATGAGGCTGGCTGTCTCAGCTGGTCTTCAGTATATACCAGAACCCTAAAGAAGTAGGCTCTAATAGCCAGTGGAGGAATGGACTTGCCAGGCAGAACAAAAGCAAGCAGGGAAAAAGAACAAGCTTCTTTCTCCCATGTACTTTACCTTCATCTTCTGCCAACTGAAGGTGTGGCCCAGATTAAAGATGGATCTTCCTGCCTCAAAAGGTCTGGATTTAAAGTGAATCTTCCCACTTCAAATTATTTAATTAAAAAAAAAATCTCACACAGATGTATCCAGCTGCTTGAGTTTTAGTTCATTCTGAGTATAGTCAAGTTGACAACCCAGAATGACCACCACAGACAGGTTTCCACTCTCTTCAGAACCCAGGTTCAGACCCTCCCCTTCTTGCTCACCCAAATCTGTTAGATCCCCACACACTCAGTGTTTGAGCCAATACGGGTCAACCTAAGTCTATCACAGGTGGAGTATGGACTGACTCAAGGCTCGGTTGCACACATGACACCTCTGACTCCATTACCAACCTTCTTTGTTTCTCCACCTGTCAATAAAAGCACCTGGGAGCATGAAGAAGAGTGAAGCCCAGGGCCCACAGGTACCATCCTGAGATGACCTCTTTCGAGAGCTCATGGAGCCCAGATCTACTGACAGCACCCAGGATCCTGGATCCTAGTACTGTGGCTGGCCCCTGCATCAAAACAAGTTGTCTCTGTTACTTTTCTATTGCTGTAATGAGACACCATGAGCAAGGTAAGCTTCAGAAGAAAGTATTTAATTGGGGGCTTGCTTACAGTCTGAGTGGGGGAGTCCTTACCATCACGGAGAGGAACATGGTGGCAGGCAGGCATTGTGCTGGAGCAGTTTCTAAGAATGTATATCTTATCTGAGAGATGGAGGAGGAGAGATGGAGACTGGGCCTAGCATAGGCTTTTAAAACCTCAAAGCCAACTACCTGTTACATACCTCCTCCAACAAGGCCACCCCTTTGAACCTTTCCAAGAATCAAACATTCAAATCAATGAGCAGATGGGGATCATTCTCACTCAAACCCTCACACAGTCAAGGAAAGGACAGCTCTCTGTTGTTCTGGCTCTGTGGGCTTCTGACTCACTTCCTCTCACACCTCTTCCTGAGTCTGTCCCCTGTGCCCTCCTCTGCCCTCCACGGAGGATGGCATCATGCAGGGACCTCCATGAGACCCACATGGCATTTTCTTTCATCGTCCTTCTGCAAAGTGATACCCTCCTCTTCTCTTTCTGGTCCAAATACCCGCAGGGTCGAGTCAACAGCCTTGCTCATCTTTCTGTACCAAGCAGTGGGTCTCTAGTAAACCATGAACAAACTCCCTTGGGGCAGAGGTCTGGTCCAATCAGAGCAGGAGGCAGGGAAGGAGACGGCTTCCTTTCCTCCCCATGGATCCTTACACAATCCTCGTCTAGATTTTTAACGTTTGACAAGTAAAACCATGTGCAGTACCTATTCATTTATTTCTGTGATGTCGAAGATGGAACCCAGAGCCTACCACATGCTAGACAAGGACTCTGCCAAGAAATCACCACCCCTCACTCCCGTGCAGTTTTATTTAATCTCTAAAGATCGACAGGTCATGGTATGTCAGCCACTGACCCTGATCTGGAAGACCAGGCTTGGACTTGGGTGGGAATAGCTAACGGTGGGAGCGGAGCTTGGGGCTGGGCATCATGGCACTGGACAGCCTATTTCTACTCAAACCACATGACTGATTTCTCCCAAGTAGCTGGTGTGGATGCTGGGGGGATGGACAGACAGTCTCCTTGCCTGGGCAAAATAAACATCCCCTTTGCTGGGCCTCCATTTCATTCCACTTTCCCTGCCTCTTGGAGAAGACTGCAGTAGCCCCTGTGTCTGTTCTCAAGGTCCTGGCAGTGGCCAGTCATAGGTGCTCCCGGGGCTGCTCATCCCCTGAGCAGACACGGCCATCCCTTCCCTCCAGGAAATTAGTTCAGAACCCAACAGCCAGTATCCAATTGCCTGTTAAAGAGTAACTTACACCCCATATTACATTTGAGCCTGGGAGTAAATATCCAGGGGAAGTGTTTATTCTAGTACATGAACAAAGCATCTTTGTCTACTGGCTGTGCCAGCACCAGGCTGTGGATCACAGGATCCAGCTGGCTGAGGCCTAGGGGACATTTATCCTCATGATCTCTCAGTTAACCCTTGCAGATGGGCATGTCTCACAGGCCTTTTCTCTCACTGTGCAGGATGGGGGGCTGACACGGCTGGTACATCATCGAGGTGACACAGGAAGGTGTTGCTCTCTCCCTGCCAAGAGGAGGTGGGGGAATACCAAGGGGATTCATCCCCACCTGGTAACAGCTCTTTCTCTAGAAGGAACCTGGAGGAAGGATACCAGTATCCTTTAATGGGCCCAGGTAAGCTCATCTCTTCCACCTCCCCTGGGGTCTCTCAATGTCCCAGTGCTCAGCCTTGGCTGCCCCTCCAAGTCTCTGAGAGAACTTTGTTCAAGCACAGCTATTCTGGGCCCCAGCCTAGAGTTCAGTTCCTGGAGTGAATCTGGTAAATGTTGTCAACAGAAACTTCTTTGGTGGCCTCAGAATAATAGGGCAGAAGGGAGCACTATGGTGACTACAGAAGACAAGATGTGTCACCTCAACAAGCACATGGCTAACAACGTGTTAACACGGGGAACATGTCCTTGTCCTCGGTGGCTGCTGCTGCTGCTCCTGCTGTCTGCACTGTTCCCCCATATCAGTATACACTGCAGAGTCTAAAATACGCAGGAACATCTTAACGCATAGCCACGAGCTATGAAATGGCCTGTTGTTCACATATGAGGTCAGAAACTGTTAGCTTCCATGTTGGCATCTGCCTCTAAAGCAAAAGCAATCATTGGGTGGACAGCTGTCACCTCTGCTTCAAGCCACATACCCTGCACTTGCTGACAGAACCACAGCCACGTTGGAGGCTCGCACCTCAGATTCCCTTCATATGATGCATTCTCCAGTCAGCCCCTTTGCTCTAAGGACGATGGAACTATAGCTGTCCTGCAAGGCCACCATGCTCAACAGCTGCCCGAGAGCAGCTAACAGAGCTCCAACTGTTTAAAAGGGATCGTGAACCATGAAGATAAACTCATGCTTCACCAAAGAAAAATATCTAAAGATCTGAAAATGTTAGCATTGTGAAGTAGTTCGCAACATTAATATTGTAAAGATTTGGAAAAAATATATATAAAATAAAAAAGGAAAAATAAACCTTGAGCCTTATTTATGTATTGAGCAGATGTCAGATCTAGTGAACAAGGCTGGCCCTAAATTACTTGATTTAAAATGACAGATGGACAAATGGTTGCTGAGCTGGCTCAGGAGGCAAAGATGCCTGCAGCCAAGCCCAACAACCTGAGACTGATCCTTGAGGCTCACGTGGTGGAAGGAGAGAACCAGTCCCCAAAAATTGTTAAAGACCCCAGGAAAAAGAATTTTTAGCAAAATACAAAATTAAGGCATTCTGAGCCAGGCAGTGGTGGCGCACGCCTTTAATCCCAGCACTTGGGAAGCAGAGGCAGGTGGATTTCTGAGTTCCAGGCTAGCCTGGTCTACAGAGTGAGTTCCAGGACAGCCAGGGTTACACAGAGAAACCTTGTCTCGAAAAAAAAAAAAATTCTTTAGTCTTATAATTCTTATACTGTGACATGGCTTAGGATGGCAGTCCTCTTTAGGTAACAGAGTTGAGAGCTAAGCGAAGAAATGTAATTTGGATTATAAAATTCTGCTTTAACAAAATTTTATTTAAAATGAAGAAAAAAAAATCTTGTGGGAGTATAGCTGGCCCGGCCAACCCCGTGGTCCACTGAGCAGTGGACCACAGTTTAAGGAATCCTCAGGCCCAGGCCCACGCCAGAGCTCTGAGCGAAGGTGCCCTTACCACAGGGCACCTGTAGCTTTTTGTAGCTAGTAGTCTCCAAGGAGACAAAAACAAGGTAGTCAAGTGGACCCAGCCCTGGGGAACCAGGCCGAGAACACTGCCCAGAACTGGGGATGGCTTTAGCCTGAGTCAGCCAAACACCAGGAATGCAGGCAGGTCAGCTGAGGGAGGCTCATTTCAGAAGAATGGAGTAAGACCATGATCTGCCAGATGCCAGGGTTTAGCTGTTTCAGGGGCAAATGGTAAGCAGCCTTGAATTAGAAGGAAGCCGGGCTTAGGACACAGGTAAACATCTCCCAGCACTTATCCTCCTGTTCTGATGGATGCCTTCCTGATGGATGCCTGCCCTAATTACCACACTGGCCCCTTGACCAAGGTGGGCCCCATTGCACGTCACACCCCACCCAGCCAGCAAGCTTGACCTTTCTATAACAGCATATGCCTGGCCCTGACCCAGGTCCTAGGGGACAGGCATCCAGCAGAGAGGCCACTCTACGCTGGTGAGGTAGGAGGATTGGCATTCCCCGTAGGAGTAGGGCTCAGAACACCTAGGAGCAGTCGCTGTGGAAGCGGGTCAGAGTTGATGTCCTGGAGGGCAGGGCCCAGCTTTACAAATCCAGCCCGGCCAGTAGTGGAGCCTGGTGCCTGGGAGGGAGAACATGTGACCAGATATTACACCTCAGTAACTCCTTCAGGTTCCAGAGTGATTATCTTTCCCCCATTATCCTCAAATCCAATACTGCTGGAGTCACAGCATTTCCCAGCATCCCTTGCTGCCCTGTGGCTTGGGCCCTAGTCACCACTCCTTGCTGGCCAGCCATGCCTGCTCCTCCTAGACTTGTTCCAGACCCTGAGCAAATCAATCCAATACACACACGCACACACACACACACCCTTCCCCCGATAAAAGCCTTTCTTCCCCAAGACCCTTGTAGGTTCTGGCTGTCAGGAGTGCTCTTCAGGACAGAAGAGCAAGAGACACACACAGCCCCAGCCTTCTCGTAGATAAAATGGAGTCATGATTGCTGTAGAGGACAGGGCTGTAGATAAGGTCCTTTGCATCAGGGTCAGGTCCCAAAGTCAGTTCCTACAAAGTAGTAAGAGCTTCAAGAGAGACCTGCCTGCAGAAGCGAGCTATATGCAGGGTAACCATGATTTAAAACCTGCACATGTTACCAGACATCATGGCGCACACCTTTAATCCCAGCACTCGGGGGTGGGGGTGGGGACAGAGGCAGCTGGATCTCTGTGAGTTCAAGTCCAGCCTGATCTATATAGTAGGTTCCAGGCCAGCCAGGACTACACAGTGAAAACCTATCTAAAAACAAACAGCACCAACAAAAACCCGTCCACATATGTAAATAATACAAAATGAACCCAAAAACAAAATAGTGAATACACCTTGAACAGGGGGGCAAGATCAGATGGGAGCTGTCGAGTTTCTTTCAAAAACTCGAAGAGTACTCTAAGAGTTACCATGTGGCTTTATTTCTTCATTTTATTTACTTTTCCTTGTTGCTAGTTTCAGATAGGGTCTTCCTTATGAGTAGCCTGGGTAGTTTGTATGTACCCTACCTAGCCTAACATTAAACGCATGGCAATCCTCCAGCCCCAGCCTCTCCAGTGCTGACATTATGGGTATGCATCATCATGCCTGGCTTCCCATGTGACTTTAAATAATAAAATGTAAAGTAGCGACTTATTGCAGGTTTGTAGAGAGGCCGACAGCCTTAGAGACTGATAAGGCCACCTTACAGCTACCTTATGGCTACCTTACGGCTACCCTGGCTCCTCGCCTCTCAAAGCCCCGGGAAAAGGTCACTTAAGGATCCACTTAAGGAGGGCACACACTACTGCCTGTATGCTGACCTCAGGCTAGCCTCTGTCAGAGGATTCCTCCCCAGCTGGGTCTGGAGGGACTCTGGCCCTACAGGAGTTTCTGGAAGAGCCAAGTGCCACCGCTCCAGCAAGTATTTCTTCTACACTGGGAAGACCCCCAAACTGCTGTCATTTACCGTGCCAGACACTAGAGATGTTTCCATCAGAAGAAAAGACATGTCAGATCAAAGTTAATAAGATGGTAAAAATCCTCAGCAAAACCAAAGGAGTCGAGCACACTGACTCCTCATAGCACAGAAGTAGAAGAAAGCAGGTAAGCCCAGGGTCTTTCCAGACACCTGGCGCACACTCATGGCTTCGACACTTAAAGGGCCCTTCCCACATACAGT
This sequence comes from Grammomys surdaster, assembly GCF_004785775.1. Classification (NCBI taxonomy): domain Eukaryota; kingdom Metazoa; phylum Chordata; class Mammalia; order Rodentia; family Muridae; genus Grammomys; species Grammomys surdaster. The sequence goes on along the minus strand of NW_021604602.1, from coordinate 7,572,119 downwards.
GCTGACTGTGGTACCTTTCCAAGCCCCACAGGCAGACCTCCCCTGATGGGTATCCAGGCCTTTCCAATGTGCTTTGCCAAATCCTTCCTCCAGGTCCAAATTCTCTGGCCTCTAAGCATCCACCACCTACCCCTTTCCCATGAGCATAACCAGCAACTACCCCAGGCTAGACCCCACAGCCCAGCCTCTCACTTGTCCATGGGCTCCAGTAGCCTCTGGGATACCAAGTAGCAGATAGGTGGAGCCCAAAAGCAGTGATGTCCCCAAGAGGGCAGTAGAACACCAGTGCCTAGGCCAGGGCCTGCCTGAGAGCCAGCCAGGAAAACGAGGAAGTGCTGGGCCGGATCCAAAGTGTCAACAGTAAGTGGTCCTGTCTCCTGAGCCCATCTGAAAGTCACCCTGGTTGCTTCCACTTTCCAGACGCTGCCTCCCACACCCCAGCCTGGACCTCATGCCCGTGTGGCAGAAAGATGAAAGACAGTACACTATACTGGGGGCCAGTCAAGGGTGAATGGTTCGCAACTACAGATGAGGCAGTGACATGTGACACATGACAGTGAACTGAGGTGACCCAAGTTCCTCTGGACACAACAGTCTGCGACAGGTAAGGTGCAGGAGGTTGAATGGAAGTTCAACTTAAAATCACGGATAGAGGTAAGACCACTGCTCTGCTGCCGCGGCAGCCCAGGAGAGAGAACGGGGAGCCGAGCTGTGCAAACTGTGGAGGCCCTAAGGAGCCAGCAGCAGATGCCCCTGGCCCTGGCCATGCTCATCCTGCTTGCAGGGACTCATGAGTCCTTCCTCTCCCAGCCCCACCTAGATGAGACTACAGGTGAGCCAGGCTCAGCAACGACCCCAGAAGCAGAAGGAAGTCCTGAGTCACCCTGGCCGGGAGCAGGAAGTGGTTATCACCAGAACCAGCACTGCCAAAACCCGGGAAGCCAGAGTGTGACATCACGGCGATGACGTCACCAGCCAGCAGGCATAGGAAGCATCTGCCAGCTCCCCAGCAGCCAGCTCTGTGCTTCTCCGTCCATCTTCTGTCCCTCTGTCCACCGTGTGTGCTGCGGTCCACCCTGAGCACCATGGCCGAGAATAGGTGGGTGAGGGCCTTGTCTAGTCTAGTAGGGCACAGTGTGTGGTTCAGAGCTGGCAGGCAGAGCCTGGGTGGCTAGGAGGCGTGGCCGTGCTTGGGACCGCCCTCAGGGAAGGCCTCACTGAGCTGTTGATGGTGTCTGCTCTGGGGCTTTGTAGGGCTGTGGGCCAGAAAAGATTCCATTATGAACTGTAAGCTTTTGTGAATGTGGAAGGTTTGTAACTAGTTAGGCATTCTTTCCCACCCCCATCCCTCTCCCGCCCCAACCCCACTAAGCATACAATGGAGGTGGCTCTGGTCTCAGAGGTCCTTGGGAAGCCACACTCCCAGACCAGAACCGGGGTTGAGCAAACAAGTTCCACGGGATATGAAGGAAGGGGACCTGGTGAAAGCCTGGCAGTGTCCGAGGGCACCTGCAGTTGGTCCTTTCCATGGAGTTCTCAGACACGTCACCATTGCACCCTGGTCTGTCCCTGCACGCTCCTCTGTGTTCAGAGAACAGAGAAGGATGCCGTCTGGGCTGAAGAGGAGTAGCCAGGGGTGCCACTTAGTGGAGCTTGGTATGAGGGCTGCCCTGAGGCCTGACCTGCTTCCATGGCTAGGGCATACCAAGGGCAGCACAGGAAGTGGGCTTTGCCCCTCCTTCCCAGCAGGAGCAGCCTCCTACAGCGCACTGTGGGTAAGGACCCTTAACACAGGACGGTATGCAGGCACTGAGTGCCCCCTCAGTCTCTCCCTCAAGGCCCACGTGCAAACCATCAGGAGTCTTCACCCCATGGTTCAGCTTTGGGATACATCAGGTCTCCAGAGCGACCTGAATCACAGGGACCTGGAGCTGTGCCCAGCCCTCGCTCCCACCCCTGCATCCCACACAGGAAGCATCTGGGGAAACAAGATAAGCAGCATGCCGGGTGGTCACAGCAGCTGGGGGTGGGGGGAGGGCGGGCCAGCAGGCCGGGTCAGCAGCTCTCTTGTCCAGCGCCTACCCAGACCTACCCTACAGTTCACAACGAGACTCCCAACAAGTTCGTTGTGGATGGACTTTAGCTGGGGAAGCAGCGGGGTTCATGGCAGTTCTCTCTGCCAGGGTCTTAGATAAGTTGTGATTTTGGTGAATTGTGATTGGCGAGTCATCCCATCGTGAGGTGGTACCAACAACAACAACGTCGCCCACACACATTCATGCTTAAAGGACTTTATCATGTGCCCACATCACCTCTGTAACCAAAAAATAACAAGGCACTTCAAAACCAATAAAGTGACAGTCCCCAAGCCCAGCGGGCTACAGATGATATCTTGTCAGGGCAGAGTTGAACTCCCAGTCGGGTCAGGGTCCAGATGCTCCAGGCCACCAGCCTCACAAGGGTTGTGACCTTGGTGACCAGTCTCATAGGCCTTCAGGGAGGCTACCTGGTGACTCAGCCTCTTCCTACAGCCCTGTAAATAGCCAGAGTCCATCCACACTGAGGCTGTGCGAAACTGCCTCCACCAGGAAGGGCAGTTTTAACTGGCCCAGAACCCCACAAAACCCCAAAGCAAACACCATCAACAGCTCAGTGAGGCCTTCCCTGAGGGCGGTCCCAAGCACGGCCACGCCTCCTAGCCGCCCAGGCTCTACCTGCCAGCTCTGAACCACACACTGTGCCCTACTAGACTAGACAAGGCCCTCACCCACCTATTCTCGGCCATGGTGCTCAGGGTGGACCGCAGCACACACGGTGGACAGAGGGACAGAAGATGGACGGAGAAGCACAGAGCTGGCTGCTGGGGAGCTGGCAGATGCTTCCTATGCCTGCTGGCTGGTGACGTCATCGCCGTGATGTCACACTCTGGCTTCCCGGGTTTTGGCAGTGCTGGTTCTGGTGATAACCACTTCCTGCTCCCGGCCAGGGTGACTCAGGACTTCCTTCTGCTTCTGGGGTCGTTGCTGAGCCTGGCTCACCTGTAGTCTCATCAAGGTGGGGCTGGGAGAGGAAGGACTCATGAGTCCCTGCAAGCAGGATGAGCATGGCCAGGGCCAGGGGCATCTGCTGCTGGCTTCTAGAGAAACCTCTTCCTACAGAATGGGACCTCCACAGTTTGCACAGCTTGGCTCCCCGTTCTCTCATGAAGATAGGCCAGGAACTGGGTTTCCCATTGAGTGATCAGGAAAACAGAACTTTCAAGGGGCATGTCTGTTTAATGAGGGATCAGCCTGAGTGGAACCCAACCCAATGCCTTTCCAGGTAGGCAGTCCAATGCTAGAGGAAGGAAAGCCTGGTCTCTGATGGACCAGGAGAACAATATGGCTTCAGCTTGGGGCAAGAACACAGGTGCCACTGTAGCCGCAGTTCCATCAGCCCCGCCCCCCCACCATGCTGGCCGGAAGAAAAAAATGGTTGATGAACAGAAGGGAGGAAGACCGCTTCCAGCAGAAGAGGGCAGGAGGGGACTGGAGCTGTAATTGTGCTCTCCGTCCCCAGCAGCCCTGGCTTGCAGCTGACATGGGGTGGAGGAGGCTCACGAACAACTTGCTCAAGCCACCCTAATTAGGAAGTCAGTTAGACCTGGCTTTTCCTCACCTGCTGGTTCTAAAGCTCATACCTTGTGCTTCCACAGGGCAGGCCTTACAGGGACAGAGGGGCCTTAAGAGGCACAGCCAGAGGGCTCGGGCTCTCAAAGCCCAGGTCTGCCTTGCAGGGCCAGTTTTAGCCCTTTAGTCTGGATTGACAAACAACTGGCCATCCTCATGAGTCACCACGGTGCCCAGTCTGGAAGGTCCCTGTGGCCCAGAGCAGAGGGAAGGAGGCTCAGCAGAGCTGAAGATGGTTATAGGAATATGCAAGCCCAGCCTCCGGTGGTGGGGACTCCAGAGCTGCTCAGACTGGCTGGAGCTCCTGTTGTTCGGGCCTGCTTCCGGCTTCTTGCTTCCGGCTTCTTTTCCCGTTCTAGGTAAAAGCTGTTGTCGTGAAGCCTGGAGGTTTTCCTGAGATGACAGAGGCAACAGCGGGCGCGCAGCACTCTTGGCTTCTCATCTAAACCTGTTCCTCTCTCTCTCAGAACAGAGCCACTTGTGTGGTTCCTAGCGGTCTCAGAGAGGGATCATCTTGCTGCAGGGTAGCCTTGGGGCACCACTGCTTGTCCGGGCTGAGCAGGAAGGAAGACCGGGATACTCTTGAGTCTTCCTCCCGATTCCAGCTTGTTGACTGACACTCAGCTGACCAGAAAGAACGAGGGGGAGGAGGAAGGTCTGAGAAATTGGAGGGAAGCTGCTTAGCCTTTTCTGTAGACTGTTGTAGAGTGACTTTAATTCAAGCACTCATCAGGCTGAGGCAGGAAAGTTACTGGGAGTAGTGAATTCTGGGCCAGCATGGGCTACAATGGGCTACAAGGGTATAACTCTGCATAGAAAAACAAAACCACCCATCAAGGCTAGAGAGGTGGCTTAGCACTTAAGGGCAACTCCTGCTCTTGGAGAGGACCCAAGTTTAGTGCCAGCACCCACACTGGGTGGTTCACAATCACCTGCAACTCTAGGGAACACAGAAAGTTCTTTTTCTTTTCTATCTTTCGTGTGTGTGTGTGTGTGTGTGTGTGTGTGTGGTGTGTATGGTTATGTTGTTGTTATTGTTGTTGTCTGTCTGTTTGAGACAGTGTCTCCATGTACCCCACCCATCCTGGAACTCACTCTGTAGATCAGGCTGGCCTAGAACTCAGAGATTCGTCTGCCTCCCGAGTACTGGGATTAAAAGTGTACCAGCACCACTTTGACAATTTTGGCCTCCACGAGTACTTTCATTCATCTGTGTGCACATGCACGCGCACAAATAAAAAAAATCTTCAAAAGAAAAGCCCATCCCAAGCACTGATTCTTAGGGCTGGATTTTTGGTTGACAACCCATGTCTGCATCTCAGCCAGGCTGTCCCTCACTTCCGGTCTGGGGAAGGATCCACCTGCTCCAGCTTACAGAAGTTTGTGGGGAGCCTCCCCTCAAATGGGCAATGGCCATGGTAGAAGACAGTTATGACTCCTTCAAACAGCAGCACAGACACCAGCTCTGGGAACACCTAGAAGGAGAAGGAGGGGATCGTCAGGCTCAAGCGGTCACCTTAGGAAGCCAGGATGACTCCCCAGGGAGCACAACAGGACCATTGCAGGATCCGTAGATATATAAGAAAATAAACTTACTTTCTGAGGAAAATGTTTATAAATGTGTAATATTGACATATTTGTCTTTCTATTGTTAAATTCAAAGTCTAGAAAGCCACTGGGAAAGCAGGATAAAAATCACAATGGAGGTGCCCATACGTGTTACTCACTGCCAACCCCAAACCACCTGTTATCTAACCTAAGTGACCGGAAGCTAACCAATCAGTTATGTCTTCATTGCTTCCTATCCCTGTTCCTTTACAGGAAAGGTAACTTTGAGATAAGCACTCTGATTTGGGGGTTTGTGTCTGTTCTGTAGGCCTTTCTCCGTACTTAAATCTAAAGACACAGGGCACTGGCACACACTTGTAAGTTTTATTTTATGAAATAAGGTACTGCTTCATTCTACAAATGGAAAGGAAAACCAGTTACGGTCTTGAGACTTAAACATGCTGTGACTTTGGATTTTGACAACAGCAGTGCAGGTGACCCTGCCTCCAAGATGGTCCCTGGGCTCCTGGTCCACACGAGGCACAAATGGAAGCCCTTAGTTACAGGAGGATGTCTCATCTCCACACCAAGTACTCTCTGCACTGTCAAAGATGAACAGGTAATGATGGGTGAGAGTAGCAGCCCAGGAACCAAGGAAGCGAGGGTACAGGCGGGCTACCTCCATCGGTCAATGCTGCCCTCAGAGAAGCCCACAGAGAACACAATGACTGAGACCACTTTCAATGTCAGCATTGTCAGTCACAGAGATGACCACAGGAAGCCTGGAGGTGCTCCTGGTGCTGCCTTGTAGTGGGCAGGAGGACACCAAGTGAGGTTGCCACTGGGTCCTAACAGCTACTTGGGAAGAGGAGAAGTTGGAAAGTGAAGGACTGTTTGAGCCAAAGGAAAGTCGGGGATATGTTATGAGATGGGTCCATCCTTACTGGCTCCTTCATCTGTCCTCTTTGTGTCTATCAGGCAGAGAAGATTCTAGAATGGTGGCACATGATGCCTCATAGCCTCCTGGGAGACCCGGTTCAATTGTTCTGAATGCCAGCTTGCTACTCAAGGCCTGGGGGAAGGATATGAGACTCAGAGATTGAGGAAGTACGAAGATGTTCCACAGGTGCTGAGAGGCAACCTCTGATGCTCTGAATCTGTGAAAGAACCCTCTCAGGTGCCCTTGGAGGTGTGGAGCTGGAAGATCCACTAAGGAAAAGCCAGAGCTGTGTGACTGGGGCTCTCAGCGCCCTGATTTTCTCACCTGTCTCGGTGTATGAGAAGGCACAGCCTGGTGCCAACACTAAGAACGAGGCTCTGGGTGTGTCCCAGAAGGCAGTGAGCATGCACCACAGGCCAAGAGGCTCTGTCCTGCCAGGCAGATGCCCTGCTCTAGTGGTGAGGGCTGACCAAAAAGACAAGGACATGAAAACTGAGCTCTGGAGGATAGCCAAGGCCCACCTAGCTGGAAAGCCTCTTTATTTCTGTTTAAGACCTGAAGATACCCCCAAGGAGCCAGGAAAGTACCCAAAGGTAAAGGTTCAACAAATGTTAGGAGGTGTCCTGTCAGGAGTCATTCTCTCTCTCTCTCTCTCTCTCTCTCTCTCTCTCTCTCTCTGTCTCTGTCTCTGTCTCTGTCTCTGTCTCTGTCTCTGTCTCT
>NW_021604602.1:7555514-7565233 GCF_004785775.1 Grammomys surdaster | reverse complement strand
TCTCTGTCTCTGTCTCTGTCTCTGTCTCTGTCTCTGTCTCTGTCTCTCTGAGTGTTAGTGTCTGTCTGTCTGTCTGTCTGTCTGTCTGTCTTCCATCTCCCAGCAATGCTATGAGGCTGGGTTCTGCATGAGTATCTTTCAGGAATTAAGGCTCAAAGAGGAAAGAGCACCCTCAACTCCCCCAACCCACAGTTGGCTCCAGGCCAGGCTAGCCTGTACCCTCGCTTCCTTTGCTCCTGAGCTGCTGTTCCCACCCACCATTAGCTGCTCATCTTTGACAGTGCAGAGGGTACTTGGTGTGGAGATGAGACTTCCTCACGTAACTAAGGGCTTCCATTTGTGCCTCCCAGACATCCCAATCGTTCTACTGAGGTGGCTCCAATGACCTAGCAGGGCAGCCCACCCCACCCGTTTCTATTAATTAGGTCTCGTGTGGGCCAGGAGCCTAGGGACCACCCTGGAGGCAGGGTCACCTGCATTGCCCAACACCAAGCCTGCCCTCCCTCCATGGGGACAGCCCTAGCTCTCCTGCTGGCACCATGTGTCCCTAAGTTAACCACTCCCCTCTCTGGACCTCAGTTTTTCTCTCTGTAGGATGATGAATCAGAGGGAGGGGCTGGAGTGTGTCTGTGCACTCTAAGAAGCCTCTAAACAATTAGTTTATCTGAGCAGCTAATGAGCTACCTGTCTCGGGAGACAGAGACTTGGGTCAGGGCAGGCCTGGTTTTCACCTGCAATGTCCAAGAACCATTGGATGCACAGAGAAGGCTTGACCAAGGTCCTGACAGCCTCCTGCTCACAAGTCCCCTTCCACCATTGTCCTCTCACTCTGTCCTGTCCCCTTCTACGGAGCTGAGCTACACCAGGCTTGTCTTCAGATGAAGAGTGTCTGAGGTCAGACTAGACCCTCTACTGCTGGTCCTCACAAGCCCACATGCAGGTGTTTGCAGGACCCTGGGGACCCCACCCAGCCCATTCTATCCTACCCCAGGAACCAGACATTACCATTTGGCACTTAAAGTATGTAGGAGGAGTTTGGCTAAGGCCGGGCTGGGGATGGAAGGCTGCTCCCTGAGCATCTGGAAACCATCACCTGCCTCTCCCATGCATACTGGAGATAACACAGCCGATTGGTTGGGAAGATGTGTATCTAAGCTGTGTTCTCAATGGTGACCCTCAGGGAGGAGGCAGCAGTGCCTGCCTGCCCCCGTCACCACCCCCACCCTGACACAGACACCATCCCCAGGAGCCCACAGTCAGCTTGCTCTGGAGGGTGTGGAGTGGCTGAGTTTGTGCTGGAATGCACCTCTGTGGTTTGTGTGAATATGGCTATTAAATACCCAGCTCAATTTAAAACGAACCTTATTTTCAGAATATGTCCTTGCTAATGGATCAAGTCCGCTAGGGTCTTAGGAGGGAAGCTGAAGGCAGCGGAGTGATCCAAACACTTGGGAGGTAGAGGTGGGAAGGCCCAAGGTCTGGGCCCTCTTTGTTTACACAGGGAATGCCAGGCTGGCCTGAGCTACATGAAACCTCATGTAAAAAGGCACAGAGCAAGACAGACCAGCTGGGCAAGCACCGTGCCTGGGAATGTGAATGTGGCAGAGGGGCTAGTCAGAAGGACTCAGAAGGCCTGCTGCCTAGGAAGCCATCTCTCCTGAACACCATGCAGGCACTGTCCATAGGGCAGTGAGGCTGGGTTTCTTAGCAGAACGGGCCCAAAATCTCCAAAGGGTGGAGATGGGATTCCGAACCCCTGGGGTCCTCTACCTTAATTTTCCTCAATTTCCTGAATTCTGGGAACAGTGGGCACGCTCCACACATAGCTGTGCCAGCCAGCAACTCTGGTCAGCTCTTCCACAGAGGCTTGACCATACAAAGCCAAAGCTGATTGGTTGCTTCTGAGGGCATCTGGCCATCGCAGAGTATGTGGGGGCAGGTGGGGGGTGGGGCCTGGCAGGCCCCAAAGGTCACATAGGCCTGAGCCTCACAAAACATCAGGAAATGAATCTCAGTCACAGAAGCGCCACAGAGGAGAGCCTGGGGCTACTGAGGAAAAACAGGCAGCAGCTGGCAGAGGCCCAGATCCTCAGCCTCTCACTATGGCTCCAGATCTGTCTGAGCACTTTTGACTGAGCAGCCTCCAAAGGGGACCACCACTGACCAGCTCTCCTGAGTCCCAGGAGGTATGCACTGTAGTTATGCCCAAGCAAGCCTGCCTCTGCAGTGGAAACATTCAGACCCAGAGAAGCTCTGGAAAGAATTAGCAGCAAGACAATGAAGGAAGGCACACTCGGAGGTTCCTAAGGCTGAGGGGAAAGAAATGCGGGGTGTGGAGGGAAGGTGGCCGAAGGCAAAGGCCTCAGATGACTCTGTAGGGGAGTCAGTACTGCAGGCAAGTCACAGAGGAGCTCAAAGGCAGGGTTAATATAAGAGACTGTCAAGAAGGGACCCTGGGAACCCAGGGTGGAGGGAAAGATGTTATAGAAAAAGCGAGAAACGACCATTCCCCTCCTATGAAGGTTTCTCTATGCACCCCCCACCCAAATACTACAAAAGCCGGAACTGCTGGGGTGGCTGGGCCTGATGGGGCTCTCCCAGGGAACGGGTGGCCTGTCGGGGTTCTCCCATGGAATGGGTGGGCTTTCAGCCAGCTCCCTTGAAGGTCAGGGAAGGGGAAGAGAAAGGGTGATGGAGAGGGAGCATGAGCTTTGGGCACCTGTGATGAGAACGGGAGGCAAGCGGCTGAGGCAACCCCACCTGCAGACATGCACACAGACAATGTGCTCACTGACCCAAGCACCAAGGACGCCCCTTCTCCCCTGAGTACCTGGACTCAGCCTAGGCTGGGAGGGAGGTGGGGGGAGCACATAGCTTTCACGCAGGAACCCCCCCCCCCCGGAACAAGGGACGCAAACCATCTATTTTCCCTGGCCCCAGGTAGATCTGCATGAAGTGGGCGTGCCTCCAGGACACACTGCCAAGCCCAGAAACCGCAGATGGGGGTGACACGTGGAGGATCTGAAAACACATCAGGCCGCTCCTAAAGCTCGGCCAACTTTTCAGCGTGTTTGCTAGAAGCTTTTTCACAGCTCCTGAAAGCTGGCTCCTCGGTGAGGTCCCAGGGAGCCCCAGACACCAAGAGGCCAGCACTGGATAATGGACCCCTTTTTATTTCAGCTTTATCAGCTAAAAGTGATTTTACACAAAATAATGTGTCAGAGATAATTGCTCCTGGGAACGGATCCCAACCCAGCCGGCAACCAAAGGTAAACGGGCCCATTAATGATTAAACCTCTGATGTCTCCCAAGGAACCGCGCTCTGGAGCAGCCCAGAAAGGAGACCCCTCCCCCAAGGTCCTGGCAGGGGCCCAGGCAGCCCTGCCTAACAGGAACTGGTTCCTGCCCAATGGGAATAGGGGACGATCCTCCATCAAGGGAAAGCCAAACACTGTCTAATTCCAGCACCCTTGGTGAGGAAAAACAGGTTTCTCTTTGTCTTTTGTAGAGCAAGTCATGGCGGCCACCAGTTTGCACCTGCCTGAGGTCACGGTGAAAGTTCCGGAAGCAGAGAGACAGGTCCTGCCCCTACCATCTTCCCCTGCACGAAAGGGCCTTCTCAAGAAAGGTCTCTGGGTGCAGAAAGAGCTTGAGACATAAATAAACATATATCTGGTCATGGAAAACAACTGTGGAGGCTGGGTGTGGTGTGTGCCTGTAATCGCACACTGGAGAGATGACAGCAGGAGTTTGAGAGCTTCCATCACTGCCCACCAGAAGGATATGGCCAGTATAGTTTATATGAGACCCTGGAGAAAGGGGTGCAGGAAGAGAATCAAGGGAGGAAAGGAAGGAGTAAATGTAAGGTGATTTGAATTATGGGAGGATGCCCCCCACTCCCCACCCCCCATCCCCAAAATGTAGTCAAGAGCTTCCAGACAGAAAGGTCTGGGCTTCTGTTCCAATTCTGCTACTTGTTAACTGTCTGAGACAGGGTCTACATAACCCAGGCTGGTCTAGAACTCCATATGTATCCTAGGGTAACCTTGAACTTCCAATCCTACTTTATCTTTTCGGGAAAGGGTTAAAGTAGTGCTCTCCATGCTATGAGCTGCCGTACTGAGGATCAAGCACAGGGTTTTGTGAATTCTAGGCAAGCATTCTACCAAAGGAACACCTCCTAGCCCTCCTGAGTTTTGCCTTTTTTAAATATTTGCTTTATGTGTATGTGTGTCTGCGCCAAAGCGTATGCGTGTGCACCTCATGTGGTCAGGAGCCCTCGGAGTTCAGAAGAGGCATGGATGCCCCAGAAATGGAGTTACAATGGTCGTAAGTCACATGTGCGGTGCTGGGGAACAGAGCCTGCGTCCTCTAGAGGAGCGGTAAGTGCTCTTAACCATTTAGCCATCTCTCCAGCTCCCGTGTTTTATTTGAGACAGGTTCTCACTCTATAGCCAGGCTGGCCTGGACCTCACTACGGAGGAACTCATGACAATCTTCTTATCTATGTCTCCTGAGTTCAGGGGTTATAGGCATGAGCCACCATGTCAAAGACTTTGTCATAGGATGTCACTTAACCTCAGTTTCCTCATCTATAACATGGGGACAGTACTACTGACCTCCAGGTCATCAGGAGGCCTACTGTAGTGATGCATTCGTAACCCTTAGTAGGGTAGCTGCTGCCTCGTCATGAGCTCAGCCTCCTCAGTGAACTGGAAGCCTCAGTGAACCGGAATTACTTTGTATTATGATCATGACTGGAGAGGTCTGCTCCTTTGCAAGATCCTTCTCCAGCCTTCCCCTCCTGCTGTGTCTCAGTGTCTGTAGCTTCATGGTGGACAGGGTTCGTGGTCAGTATTTGGGGCTGACTGTGGAGAGGTGGAAGCTGGAACACAAAAGTTCAACCAACATATAGCTTTTACTCTATAAGGCATATTCCTTTCTTAGGTATCGTTCATTCATTCATTTTATGTGTTTATTTTTAGAGAATGGTCTTATACCGTCCAGGCTGTTCTTGAGATTGCTCTGTAGCTGAAAAATGACCTTAAGCCCTGGAATGTCTACCTCCCAAGACCTGGGGTTAGAAGCGTGCACCAACCACCATGATGTATTTGCCGGTTCCTTATTTTAATTGTGGGCACAAAGCCAGAACTTCAAGTATGCTAAGCACACACTCTACCACTAAGCTGGAGTCCCAGACCCAAAACCATACCCAAAGTATAAAACTGGGCCGTTTTTATTACAACACAAGGTCACACGATCTGTCACTACTACCTAATACCACCATTTTCATGGTGCAAAAGAAGTGTCCACCACACCTGTTAGCACTCAGGCATGCCCTCTGCACACGGTCCTCAGCCCTTGCTAGCCTACTCTCTGTCTCTATGAATTTGTCTCTTCTGGATAATTGATATTAATGGTTTTATAAACTATGGTGAGTTTGTTTCTTTCTATCTTTGATAAAAATCTCCCTCCCACCTCCCCAACCCTCCGGCAGGTTCTCACTATGTAGTCCTGGCTGGCCTGGAACTCCCAGAGACCCTTCTGCCTCTGCATGTTGACTGCTAAGATTAAAGGCATGCTCCACTGCACCTGGCCAAAAGCCAATTTCTGAAAGTCAATTCTTCTTTCCATGCAGGTCACTGGGGATTGAACTCTGGGAGTCGAGCTTGGCTGCAGACATCTTTACCCCACAGCCACGTCACCAGCCCTTGGATTTCATTATAGCATTTCATACATGCTTTGTTTTTGTTGATCCTCCCCTACCCCCAACCCTGACATAACTATAAACAAATATTAAAGGTCAAAGGGCAACATACGTTAATTAAAGTTCTGCTGAATCAGAGTGTACGTTGAGAAAAGGGCTCACCTTTTTATATATTATGTTTGCAGCTGTCCACCGGTCTTTCTTTCTGGAGTACTCTAATGTCCTAGATTCCCCCTGGACAAGTCTTGTCCTGTCATTCCGTTGAGAACTGGCAGAAGCTGGTGGAGAGTTTCCAACATGGACTGTGCTTCTGGAAGCATCTTTTCTCCCTAAGTAAAGTCTGGACATCCCAGGAGTAGTCTGTGGGAAAGAACAGACAGGCCTGGGCTGTGGCCCTGGCTTCCTTCCCACAAGCTCTGTCCATCCGCAGGTCCCTAGCAGGGAATAACCCTCACTGTCAAAGAGTACCCCTGTGTCCTATAGAAGACCTCCTGGCTGAGCTGGACTGTATTGTTAGCGCCTACTGAAGAAATGCTTACCTGGCTACTCTAATCAGAGGTTCATCTGATGACCCCAGAGTTGTGCTTACAGGCAGGACACTACCCACCGTACTAGGCCATCTTCCATTAAAAACCTGAAGCCTAGCCCGAGGGGCTTCTGTGTCCAGCTGTCCATCTGCTCCCACTTAGCTGGCTCTGTCCAAGAGGGATGAGGTGCCACTGTAGAGCTGAAGGTAAATTGAATCCCTTCCTAAGGGAGAGGAGGTGAATTGTTGAAGGAAGACTGGGTGATGGGCTGCAAGGTGGGTAGAGACACACAGACAGCAGCTGCATAAGAGAGGAAAGCCAGGACGCTCTGGTGGGTTATTTGGTGACCCTACCCCACTTGGGTCCCAGAAAAGGTGTCAGGTACCCCAAGAAAAGCCCACATGCTTCTTATTGTTCATTGACGTCCAGTCCAGCACACAGGATCAGAAGCGAAGGAGAGAGGAGGAACGGGGTAAGACCAGCAGGATGGAGCTGAAGGCCACAGGAAGGAAGTGAGGTGGACAGGAGGGGCTGCTACACTTAGGAGGGGAAACATGGAGTTAGTGCCACACCTCTGAAGGGCGGGCTCATACTAGCCACACCCATAAAGGCCAAGTTCCAACTCCTAGTCCAGAAAAGCTGGGCACCAATACAGACCCCAGGAAACCAGGGAGCAAGACCTTTGGCCTGGAGTGCCTCCCACCACTTAACTCCTCCTGCTTCCCTGGTATTTAGGAAGAGGTAGCAGAGGAACCTTTGAGAGCTCCGTCCACACACACACATCCTACACCCTGCCTCTGCTTTACCTCTCCCTGTCAGTGAGGCTTTTTCTCCAGGAGGAGACTCAGAACCCTGCCTCTGACTTCTAAATCAGGAAGACTGGTGGACAGATGCAAACATAAGATAGGGACAGCTGTGGCCAACATGGTGGCTCCAGCAGCTTCCCTGCACACACCTGAGGATTTTGCTTCATTAACAGCTGGTTCTTCTGACCAGCTAGTGTCTGGGGTGGCAGAATCAGGAAGGAGGGCCTGCCTGCATAGCAGATAGTCAGAGCCAGTCACAAGCTTGAGGTGGGTAAGCTAGGAAGTCCAGCTGCGTGTGACAAGAAGAACAGACAACTGGGCATAGGGTGACCAAGGACTGGGACACAGAAGGTGATGTGTCCCTGGTGGGGGAGGGCAGCACAGGATGTTGTGGACAGAATTCAAAATGGTGGATGTCAGAGGTCCTGAGGTGAAGAACATGTGACAGCATTCTGTGTGGAGCAGGAACCCAACTGACCAACCCTTGCCAACTCACATATGGTCAGGTCCCTGGGGATGGGTTAGAGCTAGGTGTGGAGAGGGTTAAGGGCCAATCAGTAGCTTCAGTAACCCTGGAGTGTTGATCCAGGACAGGCCTGAGATTCCATTCAAAGAGGTTAGAGGCCTAACTCAGTGTCCCACATATTTGTCCATCTGACCAGGCCAGATTCAAGTGATCTTCTGAGGCCAGACATAGTGGAGGCACGCAGAAAGGAGGTAAGCTTGCAGTGAAGGAGGCACAAGTTAAACAGGCAGTGAGAGAAGGAGAGAAGAGGGGAGGGAGGGAGAGATGGAGAGAGGGAAGAAGGGAGGGAAGGAGGGAGGGAGGCAGAGAGAGCCTTAGAAGTCCTAACATCTAGAAAAACCTCAGCTTTCTGCTGTGACTCTGTCTCTTGATGTTCAGGGATTAAAAGCAGAGACAAATACCCAGGAAGGAGCAGAAAGAAGGTCAGACCTTATCCTGCAGGCAATCAGGAGCCAGAGGGTTTCAGCATGACCTGATCTGATTTGGGTTTGGGCAGGACGCTGTGTGGACATTCTGGAAGAATGGAACCCAGACAGAAAACACAGTGAATGACATCAGTGTACAGGAGTATGGTCCTATGCTTGGCAAGAACTAAGGGGATACAGCATAGGGTCAGGATCACAGGAAAGCTGCGGGGTCTGGCATACATCCAGGACACATACCATGATGCTCAGGGATGGGACACACTGTCACACACACACACACACACACACACACACACACACACACACACACACTTCCCTGAGATGCTCAGACGAAGCAATGTTGCTGGACTTCCCAGAAGCCATCCATGGAGATAGCCCCTCTGTGGCCAGATGCCCAGGCTACCTTAGTCACCTAGACAGCTGAATTCCATGTGAAGCCAGATGTGTCCTCCAGATGCCTCCCATGGCAGCCCTAGAATCTCACCTGTAGCAGTAGCTTCCAGGAGTCTTCCAGAGATCCAGATCTCATTTGTGATTGAACCAAAGACCTAGTTTAAGGCACCTTGCTTGGCTTGCTGCCTGCTGATGCTTCCCTCCCTGTGTCATTGGTCCAGCCTCCTGGCCTCCCTGGGTCTTGGCTTCCCCAGCTATAGACGGAGAGGGAGATGACGGGTCTCTGAGGTCCTTCCTCACTCCCATTCCTGCACAGTGCAGAGTATCAGGACCTTGAAGGGTCCCAGAGAGTTGCAGATAAGGGAGAGGGACAGACGTATGCAGGAAGCCATACTGTGACAGTGGGGAATGGAGGAGGTCAGTAAGGACATCAAAATTGGTCCTTTGGGTTGAAGAGATGGCTCAGTGGGTAGGAGTACTTATGGCTTGTGCTGGCTATTCCCCACCTCCTCCCCAGACAGGGTTTCTCTGTGTATCCCAGGCTGTCCTGTAATTCACTCTGTAGACCAGGCTGGCCTCAAACTCAGAGATCCACCTGCCTCCACCTCCCCGAGTGGTGGGATTAAAGGCGTGCGCCACCACTGCCCGGTCTGTGTCCACTGTCTTGATGGATGATTGATGTGCCTTACAGTGGCAGTGCCCTGAGGGTTGCTGGTCCTGCGTGCTGTGAGAAAGCAGGCCGTGTAAGCAATGGGAAGGGAGCGGTGAGCAGAACTCCTCCGTGGCCTCTGCATGCTCTGCATGCTCTGCATGCTCTGCATGCTCTGCAGCTCCCGGATGTCTTCCTGGCTTCCCTCAGCGATGCACTGGCGCCTGACAGTCTCAAGCTGAAAAAAACCTCTTCTTCTTCAAGCCACCATTTGGTCAAGGTGTTTTATTGCAGTAACAAAAACCTAAGGCACTGCTCAAACATGAGGGCCTGAGTTTGGATGTTAGCAGCCACCTGCAGAAAAACTGCCAGTATGGCTGCACACGCCTGCACCTATAGCTCTGGCCTTGGAGGAGGGGAGCAGAGACAAGAGGATCCCAGGAGCGTACAGCCCAGCTCCAGGTCACTGAGAAACCTTGCCTCAAAGGGATAAGGTGAAAACTGCCAGAGCAGGACACCCAACTGTCTCCTCTGGCTGCCATCAGTATGTACAGTCACATGTCCTGTAAACACACACACACATACATACACATACATATACACACACAGGTACACACACATACATACATATACACACAGAGACACACATACACACACATACACACACATACACACACACACAGAGA
>NW_021604602.1:7534073-7555504 GCF_004785775.1 Grammomys surdaster | reverse complement strand
ACACACACACACACATGCATACACACATACAGACACACACACAGACACACATGCACATGCACACACACACACAGACACACATGCACATACACACACACTCACACGCATGCTTGAAGGGTGTGATAGTACATAGCCGGGGTTGCTACAATCTCCTCTCCCCCAGGCGCTGTCTGGATGACTGAATCAAGTTGTCATTAGTTGCAGCTTCCAATACGTGTGAAGTAGGGAGGCCTGGCATGCTGTAGCCTGCTGCCTGGCACTAGTCTCCTTGTCCTCCGTCTACAATTGAAGTGACTGAGGCTCAGAGTTGTGTAAGTCACTGCTAGTGATGTAGGAGTGTAGGCCCTGAGGGGCCAGGTGGGCAAGGTGGGGAAAACCCTCCCTGCAGCCTTTGGCAGTCAGCTGTCACCACCTGGAACTCTGAGATAGCAGTCTTTCCTGAGAGCAGAGTCTCTTGGTGACTTGCCTTTCCACCCTAAACCGGTTGCCCTGGCCTAAACTGTAGACCCTTCCCTCTGGCCAGCACTGTTTGGAGTAGGCAGTACAGACGTAGGTAGCCCAGGAACAGCTACTTAAGAAAGAGAGTGTCTAAGTTGGAGGCCCAGGAACAGCTATTTAAGGAAGAGAGTGTCTAAGTTGGACCTTGAAGGCCAAGTTGACAATAAAGACAACAGACAGCAAGCCATCAACAGCAGGAACGGAGGCTGGGGATGGGACTATCAAGGATTGGGGGGTGGGGACACTTGAAACAAACAAGACCAGCCCTGATAGCCAGAAGAGGGACCAGAAGCCAGGGGCAGGGAGAACAGATCCCTTCCAAATCTGCATTCCTGAGGGGCTCTGCGGTAGATCCTACCAATGGAGTCAGGCAGGGTATAGAGCAGTGGTTCTCAACCTGTGGGTCGAAACCCCTTGGGTCAAGTAACCCTTTTTATAGGGATTGCTTAAGACTCAGAGAACACAGATATTTATATTACTATTCATAACAGCAGCAAAACTACAGTTACAAGGTAGCAACAAAGAATAACTTTATGGTGGGGGAGGGGGCTGTTACCACAGCATGAGGATATACATTAAAGGGTCCCAGCATGAGGAAAGTTGTGTGCAAACCACTGGGAAAGAGGTCCAACACCACTTCCTTTGCCTGTGGAACTAACCCTCCTGGGGCTGCAGGGTGACCTAGCTACAACCAAGGCCATCAGTGATGGCCAAGAGGGCCAGAGGGACAAAGATGGCAGCAGCATACAAAAGAGCCGGTGCCACCATGAGCCTCTGGCCAGCAGAGACCAAGGCCAGAGCTCACTCTGACAGCCACCAGATTGCTTCTCCCTGGCCGGCAGGCCTAGGGCCAGAGCCTTCAGCCCAGCTTGAGTGAATCCTCAGCCCACCTCCCACTGCCTGGCACAGGCTGCACCACTGGCCTCAAGCCAGCTTGTTTGATAGCAGAACCACAAGTACAGATGAAAGAACAGTGGGGCTGCCGTGTGGCCTCAGATGGTGGCTGTGGGGCATCTCCGGGCCTCTGTGTCCATGTGATTAAGGGTGCCCACCCAGAAGCTGTGGGGAGTTCACAGGGCAGAGGAGGAAGACTTAGGCAGCACACCTGAGAACATGCCAGAACTACTTGACAGGTTCATACAGCCTTTAAGAGAGCGTGACAAGGTGGGAGGAGGGGTGCCTAGGCTTCCAACAGGAATGCTGTGCAGTGTCCCCTCAGAGCTGGCCTCCTGGCTCTCCTTCAAGCCACTTCAGTGTGTCATCCTCCTTGTGCACTGCAGTGCATCCCTGGGCTTTGGAGACTGAATGTCATGTGACCCAGAGGAGAAGTGCAGTTTTATCATGTCCCCAGGGTTCCCCGTGAGGCCATCTGCTCAGCATGCAGGCTGTGGAGCAGTCCCTGTCCTTTCTGAGGTACTCGCCTCTTCCAGGTTGCTTCTGCTGAGATGAGAGAGGTAGCATTGCTTCTAGAAGGTTCCAGAAAGGAGGAGCAGGTTCCAAGTTCCTGTCAAAAGTCCCCCCACCCCCACCCCATCACCACAGCACTTGGCAGGTAGCTCAGAGCCACCCCAGAGCCCTAATAACAGAAAACACTAACATGGTATTCCCACGGAGGGCTTGCTAGGGTGGGCACTCCTACCACAATCACAAATTGGGACACACTAAGTCACGAAAATGTGAGCTGTTAGTCTAAAAGTTCTGTGGTCAGTGGCCTGGGTTCGAGGCTTTTTCAGCCCCGTGGCCTCAAACAAGTTGCTTAACCTCTCTGATTCTGGTCGCTCTCCTCAACAGTGGGGATACCCATCATGGTGTCTTCCTTTAGGAAGTAGGGTTTCCCAAGTTAGTAAGGAAGGAAACTAGGCCCCCAGTTAAAGCAAATAAACTGGGACTGGAGAGATGGGTCAGCAGTTAAAAGCACTGGCTGCTCTTCCCAGAGGACCTGGGTTTGATTCCCAGGACCCACATTAAAGTCCACAACTGTCTAATAACTGCAGTTCTAGGGGATCCAACATCCTCTTCTGATCTTCTGGGACACCAGGCACATGAGTGACATACAGATAGACATACAGGAATGAGAGAAAAAATAGCTACCGAACTGCCTTTGAAAGCCAGAAGCCAGGCTAAGAAAAGGGCAAGAGACCTGGTTATCCTGGACAGGAGGAGGTGCCTGCTCCTGGAATTCCTCCAGTCTCTGTGTACAGAGATGAAGAGGAACCGCTCCATGGAGGATAAGAACACTTTTTTGAAAGGCAGCTGGGTGAGCCCAGCAGGTCTGACCCCAGGGCCTGTCTCTCTCTTTTGCTTCCTGGTCTGTCCTGGGTGCTGCAGGCACGCAGGCCTCCAAACTCAGCTATCTCGGAGCTAAAATGCCACCTTGGCTTCCCTGGGAGGCTAATATAAGGAAATGAGAAAGGACAGAGGGCAAGGAGGAGCGGGGTGCAGCATTCCAGGCTCAGAAGGAGGAATCCCACCTAGTCTTCCTCATAGGGGTCATTATCTGACTACAGGTCAGGAGGCCTTTGTATACCAGTGTAGAGGGATAAGGCACCGTCTAAGGAGTGCCTCTGGCGTGGACTGAATAACTGCTCTTCAGGCTCTTAATAGCCCAGTGGAGCCTCAGCACGTACACACTTGGCGTGAGATCTTAGATACATAGATGCCTTTTCTTTCCATTTCTGCCCGACTCCCGGGTGAGCCGTTCCCTGATGGCTAGCAGGTACCTCAGAGCCCATCAGAGATACACATGCCGTCCAGCCAGCCACTGCTCCCACAGATGGCAACCTGGGTACGATGCAGAAGGCCAGGGACAGCCCTATGTACCCAGTGTCTTCTCAGGATAGGACATGGACTTGGTTCTGCTACCCCAAGCTGACCGAGCGACAAGGTGGTCGATGTACTCGTGACTTGGCAGGCAAGTAAGTGCACCTGACCCACTTCCTGTCCAGACACAGAGTGCAACCTCGAGTGTGTGTGGGGGAGAGGGTCACACATGAGAACCAGGCAGGCTTTCCTGCCCTGGAGGAGGGGTTCTTAGCCACTGGGGTTTGTGCCTGTACCCTGGGCACTGATGGAAGCTACCATTCATGACAAGCTCCAGGTTATATACCTTTAAACATCAATTCCATTAGGACGTGGGGAGAGGCAGACGGTGTGCAAGAAAGGGAAGCATTTCATATTTCAGTACATTTAACTTATTTGGGATTGGGGATTGGGCCTAGGGCCTTGTGCACATTAGGCAATAATTTACTTTATTACTGAGCTAGACCTTGTTATTTTATATTTTTAATTACATTTATTTATGGGGGGCATTCCATGTTCTGTGTGTGGAGGTCGGTTCTCTCCTTCTACCATGTGGGCCCCAGAGACAGAACTCACGTTATCAGGCTTAGAAGCAAGTACTAGAACCCATTAGGCCCATCTCACCAGCACCCCAGACCTTTTTTTTTACTAAAAGTTATGAGAAAATGTCTAAGCTGCTGTCTTAGTCAGGGTTTCTATTCCTGCACAAAACATCATGACCAAGAAGCAAGTTGTGGAGGAAAAGATTTATTCAGCTTACACTTCCACATTGCCGTTCATCACCAAAGGAAGTCAGGACTGGAACTCAAGCAGGTCAGGAAGCAGGAGCTGATGCAGAGGCCATGGAGGGATGTTACTTACTGGCTTGCTTCCTCTGGCTTCCTCAGCTTACTTTCTTATAGAACTCAGGACTACCAGCCCAGGGGTGGCACCACCCACAGTGGGCCCTCCCACCCTCGATCACTAATTGAGAAAATGTCTTCCAGCTGGATCTCATGGAGGCCTTTCCTCAAGGGAGGTTCCTCTCTCTGTGATAGCTCCAGCTTGTGTCAAGCTGACACACAAAACCAGCCAGTACGGTTGCCTATGCTGACCTTCATCTTGCCCTGTACTTCAGGAAGGTCTTGAACTTGAGATCCTGGCTCGGTTTCCAAGAAGTTGAGATTGTAGTACTGTATGTCCAGAGCCAGCTCCCCAACTGCTCCCTCCTTTAGGCGGGATCAGACCTAGAGCATGGACTCTACTCCCGGGCTACACCCCCAGCCAGAGAATTCTGGAGATTCTTCTATCTCCTGCCACATCTTGCTCTATAAAAGCTGGGATTACACATCCCTCCCTACCAAATCCTATTTGTATGGCTTCTGGAGACTCACACTCAGACCTCCTGCTTTAGAACAAGTGCTTAGCCCAATGAGCCATCACCCCAGCCTTCTTCTTTGTAAGCTAGAATCTCCCTGTATAGCCTTGGTTCCCCTGACATTGGTGACAACCTTCCTACCTGTGTCTCTCAAATGCTGGGACTACCACACCCGGCTGAGATTCACCAGTTAAATGGCTATCGGGTTATTTCTAATTTGTGATTATTATGGCCCAAGATGCTATGAGCCTATGAGTCTGACTGTGAATGGTTTACTGCTCAAGGCTAAGTGAGTAGCAGCAGGACCGAATGCACAAGCACATGACTTAATATAAGAAAAGGCCTGACTGCTTGTGACAGGCATGAGCTAGTTTGTGTTCCTGTCGCTGTCTAAGAGCTCCAGGGGTTCAGCATCCTCACTGGCCCGTGATGTCCATGTCTTAGTCATTCCAGCCTGAACTCCGGCCATGAGGATGACAGATGATGACTCCTGGTACTCATTTGTCATCGGTTGCTATCTCTGCTAGCACACATTCAAGATTTTTTGCTCATTTTTTTTATTGGGTTGTTTGTCTTATTATTGAGTTACAAGTCTTCTTTATATGATCTGGGTAGAAGTCCTTTATTAGGTTTGTGTTTTTTTGTCTTGGAAGATTGTAACCAGACTCCTAATAAAACAACAATGTTACCAGTAAAAACACTAGCTCAGTCTTCTCTCCTGGGCATCAGCACCGATTACGGCAACTGCTGCCTTTTGAATAGTCAAGTTAGCCTTAGGGGTAGCTGCTTTCAGGGAGATCCTTACTGAGGTTTACTTCTAAAACAAACCCCTTTTGAGACTGTAGGATACAAACTAGCCAGGCATGGTGGTTCACTTCTGTAACCATAGCATCAGCAGGCTGAGACAGGAGAACTAGGAAGTCAGGACCAGTCAGGACCAGTCTGGATTTCATGGTAAGCTCCAGAGTCCAGGACAGGACCTGTCTTGAAACAAAATAAGCATATAAACAAACAACACCAATGAAAGCCACCACAAGCAAGAGGTAGCTTTCTTTATCAATCAGAAACAGCTACAGGGCTGACAAGGTGGCTCAGTAGGTAAAGGCACTTCCTGCTGAACAACCTGAGTTTGATCCACAAGACCCTCACAGTAGAAGGAGAAAACAGAATCTGACAAGATGTTCTCCGACCTCCACAAGCATGCCCTGGTACATGTACCATTCCAACCCACACACAAATGAATAAGTGAATTTTTTTTTTTAAAGAAAAGAAGGGCTTTCCTGGGGAAGGCTTCAGCTTGCCTTTTGGGGGAGGGCCTTCATTTATTGCAAAGGCCCTATTACTTTCGATGTGATATTTTGTTTGGTTTTGTTTGGTAGCCTATAGTCCAGGCAGCCTTAAACTTCTGGCAATCCACCTGTTTTAGCCTCTCAAGTGCTAAATTTAAAGGCATGAGGCAGCCAGGGAGTAGTGTCTCACGCCTTTAATCCCAGCACTTAAGAGGCAGGGACAGGCGAATTCCTGATTTCGAGGCCAGCCTGGTCTACAGAGTGAGTTCCAGGACAGCCAGGGCTACACAGAGAAACCCTGTCTCGAAAAACAAAACAAAAAAAGGCATGAGGCACAGCCTTTAGTTTAGTTGTTAGGGTGTTTACTGCCGCTGGCTTTGAAACATGCCAAATAGAAAAGGTGACAGAGTACCCTGTTTACCGATCACCTGTGTATCAACTAGCTGATCTGCATGAACAAAACACACGTTATATCAAAAGAGCCTGTTCATAATGTGGGCCAGCAGTGACTAGTGTTTCCTAGACACAGTACTGGATTACCTTAACCAAACAGAAAGGGGTAGCTATGTCTGTGGAAGAGGGCAAGTGAAAGGACTCAGCTCTCACCGGCCATAACCAGCAGCTAGCCAATCACATCCACCCCACACCCCATACTGTTTCTAGAACCTACAGCCTTGACACAGTAGACAAGTACTCTGTCACCTAGTCACACCCACAAACCTTTCCTTTTTTTTATTATTTTATGTGGAGGAATGCGTTGCCTGCATGTGGGCCTCTGCGCTGTGTGTGTGCAGTGCCAGCAGAGGTCAGAAGAGGGCGCTGGAGCCTCTGAAACTGAGGTTACAGTCAGCTGTGAGCCAGCACGTGAGTGCTGAGAACTGACACGGGTCCTCTGAAAGAGCAGTAAGAACTCTTGACAGCTTAGCCATCTCTCTAGCTCCCTCCAGCCTCTTCCTTCCTTCCTTCGTTCCTTCCTTCCTTCTTTTCTTTGTGTGTATATGTATGTGTGCAACTATGCGCACATGCATACAGATGCCCACAGACTCAGAAGTGTCAGAGCCCCCTGGAGCTGGAGTTATAAACGGCTGTGAACCACCCATGGGTGCTGAGAGCTGAACTCAGATTCTAGCCAAGAACAGTCCATACTCCTGACTGCTGAGCCATCTCTCCAGCCCCTCTAAAGTCCCTTACGCTGCTTTTCTTTTAAATAGGATCATGCTAAACTAGGGACTGGCACTAAACTTGCTCTGGAACCTGGGTAGGCCTTGAACTGGAGATGTTC
Source organism: Grammomys surdaster (assembly GCF_004785775.1). Lineage (NCBI taxonomy): Eukaryota > Metazoa > Chordata > Mammalia > Rodentia > Muridae > Grammomys > Grammomys surdaster. The sequence goes on along the minus strand of NW_021604602.1, from coordinate 7,548,279 downwards.
CTCCCTTTGTTTCCAGAGTAGCTGAGGCCAGAGGATTGCATCTGGATAAAATATATCTCAGATAGGAAAACTAAGAAAGAACAGAGGAAACACAAGATGTAGAGATATGAAAATAAAACAAACAAAAAGCCTAAAAAGAATTCATGGAGGCTCCTGGGGGCACATGACTCCATGGATGTGCGCTTGAATTTCTCACTGTAAGTTTGTACAGTATCTATCTTGTTTGATATATATATATATATATATATATATATATATATATATTCCAAATTAACCACAAGTGTTAGTTACTTTTCTTGTTGTTCTGACAAACAGGAAGGAAGGGTTTATTTTAGCCCCCAAGGTTCATTTGTTCACAGAGAAGAGGGTGTGACCACAGGAGCTTGAGGTGGCCGTCGTACCTTATGGTATCTGCAGTCAGAAAGCAGAGCAGGATGAGCATGTGCAGTTGGGAAGCAGAGAGATGAACATGGAACTCAGGTTGTCTTCACCTCCTTGCTCAGTTCGGAACTCCAGCCCATGAGATGGTCAGCTGGACCTACATAGTGAGACCCTGTCTCTAAAGGAAAAAATAAGAAAGCGAAGCAAGTGATGCCCTGTAATCTCATGTGTGTGTGAGTGCATGAGTGAGTGTGTGAGAGTGTGTAAGAGTGTGTGAACGTGTTTGTGAGAGTGTGTGGCTATGTGAGTGACTGTGAGTATGTGCGTATGTGAGTGAGTGTGAGAGCATTATGAGCATTGTGTGAATATGAGTGTGTATGAATGAGTGTGAGTGTGTGAGTGTGTGAATGGGTGTGTGAAAGAGTGTGTGAGTGTGAGAGTGAGCATGTGAGTGTGAGAGTGTGTGGGTAAGTGTCAATGTGTGTGAATGTGTGTGAATGTGAGTGTTTGTGTGTGGGTGAGTGTGAGAATGTTGTGAGCATGTGTTTGTATGAGTGTGTGTGGATGAGTGAGTGTGAGAGTGAGTGTATGAATGAGTGTGTGAGTATGTGAATGAGTATGAGTGGGTATGTGAATGAGTATGTGAGTGTGTGTGAGAGTGTTGTGTGTGTAAGAGTGTGTGAGTGAGTATGGGTGTGAGTGTGTGAGTATTGAATGAGTGAGTGTGTGTAGATGTATGTGTGTGAGTGTGTGTATGTGTGTGTCTTTAGGAGGAAGAGAGGGAAGGGGAGGAAAGAAGGGAAAGAAAAAGAGAGGGAGAGGGAAGAGGCTCTGGCACACCGTTTAAACCCAGTAGATTGGTGCCATCCATCAAGCCCCCACGGGACACTGGCTACCTCACCCATCCTGTGTGGGCTGGCAGAGCTATGGGGAGTGTGTGTGGCTTCCCTTCAGTGTCCCGGGAAGGCAATGCTGTACCCTCTGGCTTCAGAGGCGCTTGCTACTTCAGCATCTTTTCGCTACCAGTACAAACTGCCACCGTTGGACTCACTGCTTCTGACATCAGCAGGGCCAGCTGCCGTCCCTGGCATTGGCAAAAGGGACAGATCGCCTTGTTCCTGAGCATGCTGTCTGTGCAGGGGAAGTGAGTGTGAGTGTGGGCGATGAGGAAAGCAGACACTGACATTCAGCTAGTGGGGGTGTCATGAGGTCACGCCACTGGGCCGAGCACTCAGGGCTGCCGATTAGGCATACGTGCTGGGAGGCTGGAGAGTCAGGACCTCCCTGAAGTGCAGGAACACAGCAAAAGCCTTTGATCCCTCACTATAGGCCATGCCTGCTATTTTATGTAATTCTGACAAAAAAAAAAAAATCCCCAAGTAGATACTACTATTCCCCTACTTTACAGATGGGCAAGCCAAAGTGAAGATAAATATATAAATAACTCAATACTTTTTTTTCCTTAGTTTTTTTTTTTTTTTGAGATTTGGTCTTGCTATGTGGACCAGGCTGGCTCTAACCCTGTGATCTTGCATCAGCCTCTTAAGAGCTGAGATTACAGATGCCTGCTACGGCATCCAGCTTGATAACTTCTTGCTACATGTTATTACAAAACAGATCCCAAGCAGGCTCATAAAACAACGTGACATGTGTACAGGAGAGGACAGACGGCACTGAGAGTCAGGTTTGGAACCTGACCTTCCAGCTCTGGTTGTACCTCCCAAATACCCATCCCCTCTCTATGAAAGGGAAACACTTCGTAGGGTCACCGTGACAGGTAAAATCTGCCCAACCACCTGGGGCCAGCAAATGACATTTAACTCAAGGTTAAATCGCAACATAAAAACAAACAAACCAGTCAATCAAGGAACACTCAGATTGCCTTGATTCAATAATCTGAAAAACAACCCCAAAGGACCAGATGAAGAACAGCCTAGCCAGGGCTTGAAGGGAGGTCCCGGGAGCTTCGAGATACCTTTTAACCAAGACAGTGAGTGGAAGGACACTCACTATCCTCCAGGGTCAGAGCCAAGGTTGCTATGACAGGGTGGCCACCCACGGTCCACAGAACAGGGTTGGAAGCCAGTATCTGGCCTGCTTCCTTCCCCCTAGACGTCTCCTCTCCACAGCAGTGGACACTTGAGACGTGGAGAGTAGTCAGGACTGCAGGTGTTGGGAGGCTGGCGAAGCCACGGAGAGCTGAGTAGAAATGGGCTCTGGGTGTCCCATCCAGGAGGTTAAAGGACAGCAGAACCAGAACACTGGTAAGGATGCAAGCAGGGCCGGGCTGAGGACTGGCAACAGCTGTCAGTAGTTACGGGGCAGCTCCTCTCAATGTAGTCAGATGCCAGGAGCCAGGATTACATAAAGGAAAGGTCCCCTGAGAAGGTGGTCATCCAGTGTCAGAGGTCCCCTTCTTAGCCTCCTCCTCCCTCTTCATTTTGCTACCTACTAGCCTCACCCCAAGGTTCCTGGGTGTGAGTGCTGGGGAAATCCCTGAGCTGTCATTCACTCTTCATTCATTCATTCATTCATTCATTCATTCATTCATTCATTCACTACTATCATCTACTATCCTCTGGGTACAGCTCTAGGGACAAGGATAAAGCCATCGTCATCTCCCTCCTCTTGCATTCTAACAAGGCAAGGGGCAATGAGCAACACATGTAATAAATGTTTGGATAAGATGTTATGTTCCAAGGGTTGTGAAGAAAAAGCAGAGAAGACTGTCCCCCCACTCCCGGCAGCCTTTGTGAAGAGCACTTCTGGCTGCGGGCTTCTCTCAGCCCTTGGGTGCGGCCATGTGGATGGGTCAGAGATAGATACCTAGGGTGGTTCTCAGTCACCTAGGAGCTTGCAGGAAATGTAGATTCTCTAGATGAAAACTCGTGAATCAGACATCCAGCATCCTGGTGCTTCTGAATGCTAAACATGGAGGAAGGTGGCCTTCGGGGACAAGGACACACCACTGTGTTCTATACAACATTGGGAGGACTATGAATTTGTAGGTGGGCCATGGGCTTATCCTTGTTCAGGCTGCTAAAATAAATACCAAGCCAGGTATGGTGGCACATATCCTAATACTTCAGTTCTTAGGAGGCAGAGATAGGAAATTAGAAGATCAAATCTAGCCTGGATTACACGAGAGCCTGTCTTGAAAACAAAAGAAGACAGCCTGATGTGATGGCACACACCTGTAGTCCTCATGTTCAAGAGGCAGAGGCAGGAGGATGGTCAAGTCCAGTCTGGTCTACATAGCGAATTCCAGTCTAGCAGGACTATAAAGGGAGACCCTGTCTCAAATAAAATGCAAACAAGAAAACACATACCATAAACCAGGTATCTTAACCACAGCAGAGATTTAGTCTCACGGTTCTGCATCCTGGGAAGTTAAATATCAAGGTGCTGGTGGGGTTTGAGTCTGGCAAGGGCCTCTTTTCTAGTTTGTAGACAACGAAGTTTCTCTGAATCCTCACGGTACACAGGGTTCCTTGGCTTCTCTCCAGTTTCTCCTCTAAGGACAGTCTTTTCACCTCTCATGAGGTAGACAACCTAACCACCTTCCAACACCTCCTCTACGATTTGAATTCAGGGTAGGATTTCAACCCTTAACTTTTAGGGGGGTTGCAAATATTCAGTCCATGTGGGAACTGATGCCCAATGTACTTGAATGTGGGGCTTGGGTCTAGAAAGTCCCTCAAAGGCTTGTGTGGTGAAGGCTTTGTCCCCAGCTGCTGGGGCAAATTGGAAGCCAGAGGAATGTTAGAAGCCTGGGCCTACGCAGAGGAAAGGCGTGTTCCTGAAGGGCATATTGGAACCTCAGCCTGCTCCTTCCTCAGTGTCTCCCTCCCTCCACTAAGCCCTCCCTCAATGACGTGCTTATTGCCTTCCCACAGGCCTGAAAGTAGTTAGGCCAAATGACTGTGGACTGAAACTCTGAAATTGTTCATCAAAAATAAATGACTGAGCTGGGTGTGTTGGTGGACGTCTTTAATCCCAGCACTGGAGAGGCAGAGGCAGGTAGATCTCCAGTTCAAGGTCAGCTTGATCTACATATTGAATTTCATACAAGTTCCAATCAAAAAAATTAAAAAAAAAAATGGCTGTTTTAAGTTCTCTTTTCTGAGGTATTTTGTCACATAACAGAAAATCCTACAGCTCAGCTTCGGTTAGGCTACTCGAGGGGGAGAGAAGAGGGAGGGCAGAGGGAGGGTGAGCATGAGGGAGGGAAGAGGGAGAGTGATGGGGAGGAGGGAAGAGGCACCCTAGAAGATGAAAGCCAAAACCTCAGGACTAGGGCTGTTAGAGAGAATCCCACAATGTGGCTTTTGAGGGGTATGGGGCTCTGAGACAAAGCTGCCACACACATGGGTCCTGCCAGAGAGGCTACCTGTGACAGAATGCCCTGTGACAGGCATGGATCACATAGTGGTTTGCTTGTAGCAAAGGAGCCTTGTTACATACAGTTGCTCTTATGAAGCAAAAAGCCTGCCTCGGGAACTCATAAAGAACACCATTCCTCTCTGCTCTCCTGGACCGCGTCCAAGTGCTGAGTTGGTATCCACTGAGGTGTCCCGGTGTGAGGTCAGAATGGGGCTGGAGAGTAAGGTCAGAAGATAAATCTGCCTTCTCCCAGCGGATCACCCAGTAGGTCTGCATCTTTTCTCTCAGAGCTAGCCTTCTCTCAATGGCTCCCTCTTTCATTCTCTGTCCCTCCAGCTCTAGGAGTGGAAGTGATCTTGTCAAAACAGGGCCGGGATCCCTGCGCTGTCTTGGCATCCTACTCCTACCCTTTCTATAAGCCTCTCCTTGGTAAATAACACTCCCGGAATTTCCCTAGTTTTCAGGAAGCCATCTGTTTCCCACGGGGACCCTGACTAACCCTGAGAGCACCGTGAATAACAGCGGAAACTAGAGGTTCCTGGTATAGGCTCAGGGCAGAAGTGAAAAAAAATGTTAGGAAAAACCTGGACTAGAGGTGGCAAAGGGGGCACTGGTGAGGCTGGCACACCCTCGGGGCATAGCCCCTGACTACCGGTATCTAGCACCAGGGCACAGAAGTCAGAAATAAACCAAGGAATGAACTAGTCAAAGCACCATCCAGGCTTAGCTCTGGCCCCTCTCCTCCCACAGTGGGGGTGGAGCGAGGGGGCACAGAGGCTAAGAGCTGGGAGAATAAGAATAGTTCCTTAGCTTACAGAAGACCACCCCCCACCTCTATATGTGCTGTTGGCACCTGGGAATGCCCAGTCTGTGCATCGGGTGTGGGTAGAGGGAGTAGGGTATGCAGCACATGGCCACAGAACTGAACTAGTCCCTGGGCTGCTGGTTTGAGCCCTGTTCCAAGTAGGTAGGTGCTCTGCAGCCTCGGATGAGGGGCAGGGTCTTCCTGGCTCTGGAGAATAACTGGTCCCCACTCCATCCACCTTAGTCCTTGCAAATCCTAACACTTGCCAGAGGCTTTGGCATTCAGACTTCATCCCTCATCCCAAGAGGGACAGTGTCAGTAGGCCTGCTTGCATGCATATAAACCTCTCCAGAGTGTAGAGCCTTGTGTGCCATCTCCTGGCAGGAATACCCCGGTGACACTCAGCTCTAGTAGTGCTTGTGGTTTTCCCGTAGTATTTTGTTTGTTTGTTTTCTGGTGGAGACAGCGGTTTGCTCTGCTGGTTGTTAGATACACCTCTGTGCAGACGTCTGGAGTCAGCACTGGATACATGAGATCCTTACAGAATGTTCAAGATAGCCACCTGTTGATGCCGACCTTTCTTTCCCTTTAAAATGCATTTTTACTAATTAAGAATTTGATTCAATATATTTTGATTCCATCCATTCCCCACTCCTCCTCCAGCTCCTCCCAGATCTACCCCCTACCTTACCAGCTCTTCCCAACTTTGTGTTTCTGAGCCCTCTTTTTTAGTAACCCACCACATCCAATTCGAACTGTCCGTACTCATGGCTGTGGTTATCCAGTGGAGTCTGATCCTACCAGGATCTATACGAAAGAAACTGTCTCTTTCAGAAGCCATCAACTGTCAACAGCACCTCAGAATGTTGACCGGTTTGATCTTGTACAGGTCTTGTGCGGGCAGCCACTGCTGCTGTGGGTTCATGAGTGCAGGGGTTCTGTGTGGACACTGTTTCTGGCTGGTCCCAACCTCTGGCTCTTCCAGGATGGTCACTGAGCCCTGTGTGTGTGTGTGTGTGTGTGTGTGTGTGTGTGTGTGTGTGCATTTGTGAGAGAATGTGTGCATGGGCATGTGCACATGTACATGTGCATGTGTGCACACATGTGTAAGTATGCATGCATGTGCATGCATGTCCACGTGTGCGTGCATATGACCCACATCTCCCATTTGTGGCTGACACTTATTCTCTGCACTTTGATCAGAGGTGTGTTTCTTCACTAACCTCTCTATTGCAAAAAGATGCTTCTCTGATGAGTTCTTTATGGGTCTAGAAATACAAATTTAGAGGCTCGCTTGACACTATGACCATCTTAGTTAGGCTTTCTGTTGCTGTGCTAAAACACCATGACTAAAAGCAATATGGAGAGGAAAGGGTTTATTTCAGCTTCCAGTTACATCATAGCCCTCACTGAAGGAAGTCTGGGCAGGAACCTGGAGGAGGGAACTGTAGAGGCTGTGGAGGAGTGCTGCTTATTGGCTTGCTCTTACCAATTTGCTTCTTATTGGCTTTCTTATTTTTTTTATTTCTTATACAAATCAGGACTACCTCCCCAGGGGTGATCCCACCCCCATGGTCTGGCCTACCTAAATCAATCATTAATCAAGAAAATGCCCTGTAGACTGGCCTATAGGAAATCTGATGAAGACATGTTCTCAATCAAGAGGAACCAGCTCTGGTTCTTTTGTTTCCAGATGATTTTAATTTACGTCAAGCTGAAAAAGCAACAAACAAACAATAACAAGGACAGCCCATTCAGTAGGGTAATAGCAGCTGATTGGCTCCTGGGACCTGGTTCACTGCCAGCTACTGTGAAAATTCCCTGGAAGCCATGGTGGCAGAAAATTTCTGTCCCCTTTGTCCCTCTGTCACCCCTTACCACACAATGATTGGCAATGAAATGAGGTAGCCTTACTGGCCACTGTGGTGGAAGAGACCGGATCCCCGGGGTTTGAAGAGCTTTGTTCTCCGGACTCCTCCCCACCGGCCTCAGGTCTGTGGTAGACGCTCAGGCTTTACAACTTACAGTGCTGGGTTTGGTTTCCTGTTTAGGAGCCCACTTGTGGTCCAGGGAGGTCAAACTGGAAGACAGAGGCGAGTGCTGAAAGGAAAGGAGGAAGCCCGTGCAAAGCAGCCATTGTGGGACCAGTGCCCTGGCTAGCTCCTGATGAAGTGAGGTAGGACTGCAGGTTTGGGTGCAGGCTCATGCTGGATAAAGGAAGGAGAGGCCTGAGCCGTAACCCTGGAAAGTATCAAAGCTGATGCCATCAAAGCTGAGGTCATCGAAGCTGACGTCATCCCTGAGCTTCCCTCTCCTCCATCTGCTCTCCCCACCCCAGTCCCCAGCACTGAGCAGAAGCTCAGCGCTATCCTGTGCCTTTCTACCACCCTCCCCAAGTCCCACCATTCAAACTGCATCCTAAACAAGACCCCGCCCCTCATTTCTACTTTCTCTACCCTAGTATTCCTCCACTCCTGAAGCAGGCCAGCTAGCCTTCCTAACTGTCCCTGGGCATTGAAAACTATAAATTAGGTCTCTCTGCTCCTTTGGAATCTCATCGGAACACATACTGAAAGCTGAGCTCACCGTGCTCCACTGCCCCGTCCCTTCACAGAGCTCCCCAGCACTGAGCACACCCCACTAACACCTTCCTTTCCCACCCCTCCTCCCCCCCAACTGGAACTTCACAAGGGTATGTCATCAGAATTCAGGTACTGACTCAGATGCTACTTTCTACTGGCAAAGCAGCCATCTCTGTCACATTATCTGGTTTTATAACTTTTAAAGCACGTTTGCCAGCATTTAACGTCTTCTCCCTTGACAGGAATATGAACTCTGTGAGGACAGGAACCTCATCTATCCTGTTTGAAGTTAGGTCACTAGGGCCTAGCACATAGGACATGTATTGACCTAATTGGCTTCCTGGCCCCTGGGAGAGCAAGGACATTGGCATGTCTAAGGGGGCAGGTCATGATGGGGTGACTCTGAGGTCAGCAGTCTGGGAAAGCGAGTGAGATTCCTCCCTTGAGTATCTGGGGAAACTTGAAGGAAGGTCTGAAAAGTGAACAGAGTGGAGACATGGCTGCATGCTATGTCACACAGGGAGGTAGATGATCACGGGTCTGTATCCTTGGGAAAGGGAAGGGAAGGGGCGGGGCTTGGGGTAGCCACGTGCTGGCTGCTGAGGCATGGGAGAGGAACGGGAAGAGATGAATTGAAGGTGTGTTCGGAAAGGTCTAGTGGATTCCATTGTGCCTACCCCCAAGTCAGATACGAAAGTCCTCACCTCAATACACCTCAGAATGTGTCTGTGGTTGCAAAACAGAGGAAATTAAGGCTAAATGAGGTTCTGTGGCTGGGCCCCAGTCCAACTATGACTGGCATTCTATAAAAAGAGGGAAGTAACGTGCACGCTAACACACAGAAGACTCTAGAAGAGGCAGCAAGCGTCAGCCATCGACAAGACCACAAGGTAGGCCTTGGAGAACCCACCCTGTCTTGGATTTCATCTTTTAAATTTGGCTTTGGACTTCCAGCCTCTAAAACCATTTCTGCCTATTTCTGTTGTCAAAGCCACTCAACTCTGTATGTGGTATTTTCCCATGGTAACCACAGTAACCTCTGCATGTCTTAAATTTTTTAAATATTTATCTTGCTATATAGTTCGACTCAAAAAAAAAAAATCAAACAAAATGTCATAGCAACCAAGTGATAAAAATGAACACAGCCAAGGGTAAAATTTGGTCTATACCCTGCTATCACGTGATGAGAGTGACAGCCGCTTCTATGATCATCCTTTGAAATAAACCCTGAGTTCAGTCTGATCATGAGAAAAATGTCTCCTACATGTCAAAGAGGAACCTTCTGCAGAACATGCCCTGATTAGTCTTCTGTTAACTTGACACAAACTACCATCACCTGGGAAAAAGAAACTTCAGTTGAGAAAAGGCCGTCATCAGGTTGGCCTGTGGGCATTTTCTTGACTAATAACTGAATTGATGTGGGAGGGTCCAGCCCACTGTAGGTGGTCCCTACCCTGGGCAGGTGACCCTGGGTTGTACAAGAAGGCTGAGCAAGCCATGGAGAGTAAGTCAATACGCAGAACTCCTCCATGGTTTCTGCTTTAGCTCCCGCCACCAGGATCCTGCCCAAGTGCCTGCCTTGACTTCCCTTCGCGGTAGACTCAATAAGTTTTAAGCAGAAAGAAACTCTTTTCAGGCAGTAGTAGAAAGCAAACTGAGACACCTGTGTAAAAAACTGACACAGACCTTGGCAGTTGTTGCATACACTTTTAATCCCAGCACACAGGAGGCAGAAGCAGGTAGATCTCTGAGTTCAAGGCCACCGCAGTCAACATAGTGAGTTCCAGGACAGCCAAGGCTACATAGAGAGACCCTGTGTCGGAAAAACAAAAACAACAAAACAAACTGGCACAGACTCATGCACCTGCAGCCACGGTGTTGGAGAGCCTGTGACAGGCAGATCCTTGATGGTTTACTAGACACAATGAGCTCCAGACCCAGTGAGAGCCCTTGTCTCAAAAAATAAGATGGAAGACTAGAGGGACCGCTCAGCAGTTAAGAACTCTTCCAGAGGACCTGAGTTCGAGTCAAAGCACCCACCTGATGGCTCACTCCAGCTATAACTCCAGTTCTGAGGCTCTCGTGCCCCCTTCTGGTCTCCACGGGCACAGACACACATGCGGTGCACAGACATACATGGAGGGAAAACACGCATGCACATAAAAAAGTTTAAAAATAATTAGAGGGCTGGAGAGATGGCTCAGCGGTTAAGAGCACTGACTGTTCTTCCAGAGGTCCTGAGTTCAAATCCCAGCAACCACATGGTGGCTCACAACCATCCGTAATGAGATTCGATGCCCTCTTCTGGTGTGTCTGAAGACAGCTACAGTTACTCATAAATAAAATAAATAAATCTTTAAAAAAAATAATTAGAGACACAGTAAGGTGGAGAGCAACTGAGGCGGGTATCCAATATCACCCATGGGGCTTCACATGCACACACACACACACACACACACACCCTCAGAATAATAATGATAATTAGAGGAAACTGGGCAGGAAAAGTCTACAGAGGGCCACACCTCACAAGCGGTTTCACTGACGGTTCTCTTACTTTATGGTGGTGCAAGGGAGATGTGAGTTCAGTCGAAACCATATTTCACATTTTGGACTTTGATCTTTGTGTAGACAATTAGTGTTGGGTTCAATACGCTGCGGTGACTCTGGACAGCAGGAGAGTCGTAACTCCCAGTCAGCTATGCGACTGATCACCAGGAAATAGTACTCTGGGGTTCTGTGGATTACTGCTGAGGTGACAGCTTACGGACACAGTGACTATACTTTCCACGCACGACAAGTTCCACGTCAGTGTGCTTACTGGAACACAAACTCTGTAGAGTGTGAGATCGGCTGCAAAGGTGTTGTAAATATTCAACTCTAAAACTGTTCCGAAAAGAAGACGACTCATTAAAAAAAATGAAACCCAAATTGTGCCAAGTCTGACTTATATCTGTCCCCGTGTGCCCAGTTCCCATCCCCACCTGCAGGCATTCTTGTATTGTGTTGGGAGGAACCCTCCCTGAATTTCATTATGCAAATGTGAGTATATGCTAATTTTCTTCAAGGGCTTTTTCATTTGCCTTGAAGTATACTTAACCATTTTTAGTATACAATACTAGAAAGGTACCGAACAGAGGAGAGTACGGCACGCCCACAGACTCGTCATCTCGACTACTGAGAATTTACCAGTTACAGCTCAGGAGCTCCTCGATGCCCTATCCTGTCTCTCCGGTGCCAACTCTAGCCTAGACCTCTCACACGTGCTGGGATGCATCTCTGAACAATATGGGCATCTTAGAAGCCCTAATGCCTGTATTCTACCACTAATGTGATTCTGGTGAGCCTCTGATGAACCCTGGTGTGGATGATGGGGGATGCTAAAGGGTTTATGGTGAGTCTGTATCTGTGTTCTGGAGCTGTGGGGGGATGGATGGTTGCCGCTTGGTGGAGGATAAAGTCTGGGGGGGTGGGGAGGCAATTATAAATATGTTTTTTGAGGTACAAGAAGATGAGGCCTGAATACTAGTGTGACCTTTGGGATGGAAAAGACCTGCTGGTCAGCCTGGGCTGGTAAATACTGCCTGGGGGCAATCCTGGAAGACACAGGGGGCATTACTGAAGAGCCAGGCAGCTGCCATTCTGTGCTTATAAGTTCTGGAGGTAAGAGTAAGAAGTTTGAGAGATGGCTCAGTGGTTAAGTGTAATTGCTGCTTTTCTAGAGGACCAAGAAGGTTCCCAGCACTTATGTTAGGCCGCTCAGAGCCACCTGTCACTTCACCTCCAGGCATCTGAAGCCTCCAAATGCCTGTGTGCATTAGTACACACAGACCTTCTACATAAATAAATAAATAAAACTTTAGATTTGTTTTTATGTATATGTCTGTGTGCCACATGTGTGTGTCTGTCTGAAGAGGACAGAAGAGGGTATAATTCCCTTCTACTGGAGTTATAGAGAGTTGTGAGCAGCCATGTGGGTTCTGGAGATCAAATCTGTGGAAAAGCAGCCAGTGTTCTTGGCCACTAAGCTATCTTTCCAGCCCCCTTCCCCAAAACATCTTCTCTTCTCTTCTCTTCTCTTCTCTTCTCTTCTCTTCTCTTCTCTTCTCTTCTCTTCTCTTCTCTTCTCTTCTCTCTCCCCCTCCCCCTCTCTCTCGGATGACATTTTTCTGGACTTGTCTTTTGTTGGGCATAAGTGGGTCAACATCTATCCCTTTACAACTCATGGACATTAGTATATCAGGACTGGAAGGCCCCAGAGATTACAGAATCCAACCCAGCTTCTGCTTCAGATGAGAAATGCAAGGCCCAGAGAAAGAGTATGAATTGCCTGAGACCTTGCAGGAAATGGAGCAGGGCTGGAATCGGGGTCCAGGTCTCTTGACATCTGATCTAAATCACTCATTCCCCAAACTTCCTCCTCTCTCAAAATCCTGCTCCCAGAAAGGATGTGTCACTGTCCACTCATGGTCCACATGTATTCAGTCTTAAAACCCTAGGGACATTTGTACACCAAACCTGCTTGCTAACGATAACGTAACTACAGAATTCACAGGGCAGCTGGCACATGCCACAGAGTGCTCATGACATCACACCTGAGCTTCCTCCAGAGAGGTACTATTATCCTACCGAATCCTATGACAGAGACGGGCTCACCTAAAATCACACAGCGAGGGTGTGTCAGCAGTGGTGTGGAACCAAGTCTGTTCAACTGGAAAGTCCACGCTCCCAATCACTAACCCCCATGGCCTCTTAAGCACAGGTGTGGCTGCCCATAAGGGGGCTGGTGTAACTCTGGCCTCCTCCCTCTCTCTGCCCCCACTTTAGCAGCAGCCTCCCGCCACTCAAGAGAACCAGACAGGCTATAAACTGCCCCTGATCAAGATCTGCTGCCCTCTCCAGGGGTTGGGTGCTTCCCAAGGTGATCGATCTACCCTCCCTGTGTTTGGGGTCACCCAGCGGCCTTCATGTTCCTGGAATCTCAAGGAAGTTTAAGTCCGGTGCAGTTCATCAGCCGCTGTGTCTCATCTGTCCGAGTTCAGGCAAATGGAATAACGTGGAATACTCAGAAAGGGTGCCTGCCCACCCGGCAGCCTCTGCTGAGAGTCTGCTCTGGGGCCTGCTCTAGCCTCTGTCACTCAGGCTCCCAGGGTGGAGGGAAAGATGATATAGGAGACAGCGTTCTACGGACAGACCCGGACCCTGAAGATACAGATCGGACCCTGCGCTGGGACGTTCCGGCTGGCTCTCCAAGGATACTGACACAGGTGGGGATGGGCCCTTTAGTCGTGGGATGGATCATGTGAAGGATTGAGGCCGCGAACCTGAGTGTCGCGTCCAGGAAAGCTTCAATGGCTCAGCCCGCGGTGGAAGCGGGGCAGAGACTCGGGTCCCTGGGACCCGGGGCACTGAGCAGTATGCAATCGGCTGATGTAGACCCGTCGGAGACACCCTGTGGCCGCCTCGAAGGCTCCGACCTGTAGCCTTACATAGCGCTGGACACCTGGGGGTATGTTACGGTCATGGTTGGTCTGTGGCCAACTCGCCACTGGCCTCTCGGACCTGAGAGGTTCGAGTCTCCGCTGGTCGCGACTCTGTGCCGGATCCAGCCGCCCTTTCCTCTCTGCCCTTCGCTTCCTATTCGTCCCAGGTGACCCTGAGCCGAAATCTCGTAGACTCAAGGTTCGGATGTCCCTCAGCACCCCGACACCCCCTTAGCTGGTATGCAGGAGAGGGGGCGGGGCCGGCGTCGGCAGCGCGCCCCTCCCCCGCCTCCGAGAGCGCAGACGCGCACCAGCGCGCTCTCACCTGGCCGCGGCGGAGAAGCCCCGCCCTCTTATCCCGCCCACCCCCACCGGACCAATCATAGGTGGCGTAGGCGGGTGGGGGAGCGACGCGTGGGGCGGGGCCTCCGCAGCCTGCGGGGTGAGCCGAGTGGGTGGCGGAAGGCGGCCGGCTTCGGCAGAGGCGGCGGCGGCGGCCGAGGGACGGCGACGCTTCACGCGGGGCGGCGCGACAGACCGGGCGAGGGCTGCGCGGCTCTCCGCAGCTGCCGCTT
>NW_021604602.1:7502821-7533673 GCF_004785775.1 Grammomys surdaster | reverse complement strand
GCGACGGCGCCGCGTTTCCCCGGCCCCCGCGCGAGGCGGGCCCGGCTGGGAGGAAGCGGCGGGCGGGCGCGCAGGACGGGCGGACGCAGGGGCAGGTGGGGGCGGCGGCTGTCAGCGGGCGGGCGAGCGTGGGCGGGGTCGCGGACCGGGTGAGCGGCCTCCGCAGGGCTGCCGGCTGCGCAGGGGCTGCGGCGTGGACGGCCCTTCCCGGACCGCGACCCGTGCCTCGATTTCCTCGCGGCGCTTTGGAGCCCGCGGCGAGGGCACCGGGTGCGGTGTTCGCACGCTCGGAATTTACGATTCCCCTGCACTGGGTGGAACGCACGCCGTGCGTGGATTGAGAGAGCCATCTTAGGAATCCCCTTGCCGAGGCTTCCCCGTGGGTACATTTTGCTCCACCTGGCATGATGTCCCTGTGCCCTTAAGGTTGGGCAGGTTTTGTGTCGCCCGAGCCTTTGTCCTCCTCTCAAAGATGCTTTTGGCCAGGAAGACCTTCGTCTTTGGGGTTGCCACCTTCCCTACCTTTACCTGCGTGTGATATAAGCAGCGGTGGATGCTGAATTCTCTTTTTTTTTTAAATAGGCTTTTTGTGAAGTATATACGTCGTAGTTAATGAAAAAAAAACCGTGACATAGGTTGTACCCTGTTGGACGTATAGTTTTTCGAGTGTCTATTGAGTATAATTCTCAGACTAATAAAGTAACACACAATCCTTTTTTTTGTTGTGCGTTTGTTTTTGAAGTGCTGGGGATCAAACCTGGGGTTTGCAGGGCTAGCCCAGTGCTTTACCTCTGAGTTTGTATACCCCAGATCCACAGGGGGGAAAAAAAATGTGAAGCCTACGTGAAAGATCACGTTTCAGAAAGGAAATATGTCTCTCTGCATTTTTACTTGGATACTGTCGTTCTGCTATGCTGCACCCAAGCTGGTTTACAATCCCCCCCTTTCAAATAATTTCCTGTTTCTTGATAATCTCCCCCCCCCCACTTTTGAACTGATTCCAACCCCTGGTGTTGGTAGAGTTTTAAGATTTGACCTCCTTGATCCTTAAATCCTTTGGTGTTAGGCTTGTTGAATGCTAAGCATGTTTTTAAACGATTGTCTTTTAATGGGAAGAGCATTAAATGAGCACCAGACGAGCTGGGGTCAAATGATTGTTCTGGTACTTTATAGCTTTGTGTCCTTGACAGAGTTGAGCCTGAATTCCGTCTAAAGTAAGGATAAGACCATATCAGTATTTGAAGTATGATCTTGAAGACCAACCAGGGCGCTTTTCAAAAGTGTTATGCAGGACGGCATACCATATTTTTAATATAGCTTTGAGTTTTCAATTTGTAATTTTAATCTCTGCGAGATATACTTTATTTCCTCCTCTTTCTTATTGGCCGAATGTCGAAAAGGTATTGTGGTATTTTGGAATTTTGAAAGCAGTTTCAGTTAAGTCCTGGTAGTTACGGTGATAATGCAGCCACACTATAATAATATTGAAGATTATCGAATGTTTGGCTGGTTTTATCACCCATTGTATAGTGTTTAATTATAAGTGCCCTGTTAGGAAACGTGGATTACTTTTCCATATGTTAGCTCAGATATTTTTACTTCTGTCCATGAGACTGGAGTTTAGAGTTTACAGTCTGTGATAACAAATTTTGTTTTTAAAATGTTTGTTTAGCCAGAGAATGGGATGTTGACTTTAAAAACTCAAACAGTGCTTTTTTAAGCAGATCTTTTATCAGTTTAACACTGCTTTTGTTTTAAGATACTTTGAGAAACCGGTGGTGTTTTTCTTAATCACTCTTTTGTGTCTTTTATTTTTGTATTTTTTTTTCTTTATCTCTAAAGATACTACTTGTATGGTTGAGTTAACACAGGTGGAGGTACTTGTAAATTTAATACAACTTTTAAGAACACATCTTTCCTTCTTGATGGTATCTTACACCATGTATCCGAAGTGTAAATGTGATTTTTTTTTTCTTCATTGTATGTTTGGTGTTGATGGTCACAGTGAATCATCAAAGGGAGTTTGGTTCTTCCTCTGTGGTTGTACAAAGCAGCAGGACTATCAGATAGAAGGTAATACACATTAGGACCAAATGCAATATAAAATATCCTAGGTACTATAAAAATTAACAACACAAAGTATTTCTCTTCATACCTCTTCGTTAGCTGTGTTCATCTGAATCATACATTTTTAGTTACATTTATTCGTTGTATGTGCACAGCATCACCATTAAGTATATAGATCAGGAGATAAATTACAGAAGAGTGCTCTTCTTCTACCAGGTGGTCTCTGGGATCAAGATCAGGTTGTCAGGCTTGATAGCAGTGTCATCACCACTGAGCCATCTTGATGGTCACCTGAAGCATCATTTTAAAAAGTGACCCCTTAAGTCATCAATGTGATGGTAGACTTTTTGTTGTTGTTTTTCAAGATACGGTTTTTCTGTGTAGCCTCAGTTGTCCTTTGTAGATTAGGCTTGCCTCTAAACTCAGAGACCCGCCTGTCTCTGCCTCCTGAGTTACTTTTTTTTTTTTTAGCTAAATTTCATGTGAATCTCTTGAAAGTGCACATTTATAGCACACTTCAGGTGGACTGGTACACTTCAAGTATTTATTGTCCCATGTAGGTAGATAGTGATGACCAGGTTGGGCAGTGCAGATTGGAGACTTACGGTTGGTCTCTGGTGACTTTTGACTGATCAGATGGTTGTGTCCTGCACCGACTTCAACTTCTGAAAAATCAGTGATGAGTGGCCAGGTTTCCATCTGACAAAGTAAAAGACATCTGTCTGCTTGTTTCAAAGAATCCCAAGACTTTGGGCTGAAATGTTGGCATATGCCTTTAATCCCTGCACTTGGGAGGTGGAATAGGATCTCTATGATTTCATAGTGAGTTCCAAGACAGCCAGAGAGCTACATCAAGAGACCTTGTGTCTGAAAATAAAACAAAAAAAGTTCCGTGACTTTTTACTTGTGCGTGTGTGTGCGTGTGTGTGTGTGTGTGTGTGTGTGTATTTTGCTTTGAGACAAAGTCTCACCATGTAGCCTTGGCTGGCTTAGAACTCACTTTGTAGACCAGGGTAGTCTCAAACTCTGATTGCCCCTGCTTTCTGAATGCTGGGATTGAAGGTGTGCACCACCACACCTGACAGTTTTCTACTTTTAAAGTTGAATTTTGAAAATTTCCCTTATAAATAGAATTATATTATGTTTCAGTATCATCAATCACTACTTTTCTGTCAGTGGATGACCCTTTAGAAACTTTTTTCCTAATATCCTCAGAAAACTCCACATCCTACTACAGAGAGCCTCACTCAGTCACGTTCATTGCTGCCCTACTCATAATAGCCCAAACTGGAAACAGCCTCGATGTCTATCAACTAATGAATACATAATGAACATTTACACAATGGGCCATTATTCAGCTGTTAAGAAAAATTATATTCTGAAATTCACAGATAAATGGATGGAGCTTAAAAAACAAAACACTACCCCAAATGAAGTAACCCAACACAAAAGACAAATATTGTATGTTTTCTCTTATATCTGGTTATTAGCTTTCAATATGTGCTACAATCCTAGGTTAGGTACCTAGTGAAGGAGGAAAGGCTCTCCCAGGGAAGGGGAACTAGAATACAGTGTTATAGGGAGACAAAGAAGAAACTAGAAGAGCAGGTTTAGAGAGAGGGGCAAGACAGAGGAATAAAGAAGGGAATATGGAGAGGGACCACTAACACTAAAGGCCATTTCAGAAACCATATGGGAACCTACTACTCTAAAATCTTCCTAAAATATAGACATATATGAAAGGACTCTAAATGGAGTCACTAAACAATAGGGGGAATGGTGCCCCAACTAGATATCTTATGCCACCAAGTAAAACCTCCAGTTCCTAGAGTGGGTGACATCTTTTTTTTTTTTTAAGATTTATGTATTTTATGTATATGGGTACACTGTTGCTGTCTTCTGACACACCAGTAGAGGACATCAGATCCCATTACGGATGGTTGTGAGCCACCATGTGGTTGCTGGGAATTGAACTCAAGACCTCTGGAAGAGCAGTCAATGCTCTTAACCACTGAGCTGTCTCTCCAGCCCGAGTGGGTTACATCTTGTTTAATTGTTGGCCAAAGGGGTTCCACGGAAACCCCCAAACACCATAGGCTAATTGCCAAGACTCTCTACTACTTGATGGTAAGGCCCTATTGCTGAAGATAACGCGTATGTTATGGAACATAGAGAAGTTGAGCTGGTACCAGACTAGAAACTTTGCCCCTACTGACTAGCATTCAAGGTACTAGAAGGTACTCTGCACAGCTACAATCCCTGGACCTACAACAGTGACTTTCCTGCAAGATATACTGGTGTAACAGTGGCACTGATATTAGGAGAATAACCAACCACTTTTGGATTGGCTTTAAGGCCATGAGATGAAATACTGGTAAAGTGGCTAAGAACCTGAGGCTAGATAGCTCACAGGCCTATTCTGTTAAAGGAACATAGCAAATAAAATAAAATAAAATAAAATGACTCCAAATGGCATACTGCTGTATCCATAAATCGGTGCCTCTCAGACCTCATCAGAGACGCTTGTATTTGCAGTAGATGAGAACACAGAGACTCTGACTGGATAGTGTACAGAAAGCAGCACTAGAGCACCCAGTCCTAAATGGGATGTTTTGTCAAACTCTTCCCTCAGAGCTCAGGGATTTATGTGGAAGAGGAGACAGAAGGATTCTAAGATCCGTAGGAGATAGATAACACCAGGGGAAGTGTCTTCCAGAAACTACAGGACTGATATGCATACAAACTGAGACAGTAAGACCCACATAAATACAAACCCAACAGGGTCCCAACACTGAGGGTGCAAGTGGACACACAAGGTGTTACCCCTAACCAACAGGCCACCTGCAGTTGACACCAGTTAGCAAAGGGAAAATCTTTTTTTCTTCTTTGCCAGTGAAGTCTCATTGGGTATATCAGTAACACTTCAGGGCAAGTCCCATACTCAGAATTAGTTAGCCAATACAAAATTAACTCAGTGGTGTTTTTGTGGACTTTTGCTTTTGTGTGTGTGTGCGTGTGTGTGAGAGAGAGGAGGGAAGAGGAAGAGAGAGATAGAACAGAGTTGGATGGATAGGTAGGGAGATGGGGTATGAGAGGAAACACGATCAAAATATATGGTATGAAAAATTTTTTTAAAAAAAGAAAGAAAACCATTTTCTACCTCTGCCCCCAGAAAAAGTTTGCCTAAGATGCTGGAGAGATGGCTCCTCTGTTAAGAGCACTAGCTATTTGAGTCCCAGCACCCAAGCGGAATCTCCCAACTGACCTCTGTGGTTGTCAGGCATGGATGTGACACACAGACATACATGAAGGTAAATACACATATAAATTAAAAACAGCAAAACTTTTTAAAAGTTTGCCTAAGGGAAAAAAGGGATATTTAAAGAATGTCATAAGACCCAATTGGGCCTGATAATATTGAGGTCATACCTAGACAAATTGAATAGAAATAAAAATTTTTAGTTAAAAACAGAACGCCTGATCTACTTGGTGGAGCAGATGTTTGTTTAAAGGGTGACATTTGGGAGCTGGCGGAGCTCTTCAGAGGGATGGAACATACCAAGGGAATCGGACTAAGACTGCTTTCCCCCTCTAAAAGGAGGCTAGCAGGAAGTCATGCAGCTTTGAAGTGTGTTCTGCGTGAAGAGGATGCTTTGGTGGTGAGGTTAACCCTGGGGCTCCTCAGCCTCCAGCGGACTGTCCTGTCTGACTACCTGGTTCCCCTGGGGTGCTCTTGGAGCCCTTTGAGCATGCTCACTGTAAGGTATGGGTCATGTTCAGTTGTGCTTATATTTAGCTTTTATTAAACAGACATTTCAGGCTTTCAATGAATTTTTTTTCTTCCTAACTATGAAGGAATATTTTAAGATCCAGAGTAGGTCTTTTTCCTTATAAATTATCAGCTGTCAGATGGGTGACACAACACTGAATAGTAAATGTAAGAGACTTGGATTCTAATTCCCCACTTGGTAATGTGACCTTTTGACTTAATAGCTTGTGACCTTAGCTTGTCATATGTCCAGTGAGTTGGATTTGGTAATTTGCAAGTATTTGTGGTTGGTCTGGTAGTTGGTTTAGGGCAGAAACTTTCCTGAAGCTGACATTCATTTCGTCCACATCAAAGACTGAGGCGTCCTAACTCTTTCAAGGCAACCTGGTGTCAAGGAAGTCTGTTCGATGGAGCAGATAGGGAGAACTCGTGTGTGTGTGTGTGTGTGTGTGTGTGACGCTGGTGTTAGAGTTGATGGCTCAGTAAGCTTGACTTTATACTCTACAGAAATAACACTCAAGACTTTGAAAATTCTTGTTCCTTCAAATAAAATTATACATACAAAATCACCTAAACATAGTGCATTTGTGGACTACTATGCCCCGTTTCACTGGTCCAAAAATGCTATGTATAAAAGCTACTGGTGCCGTTTTCCTCAACATGCAGAAGTTTAAGAGGAGAACTCTTCTTCAGCAGCTTTTGGCTTCCTACAGTTGAGTTTAGTGAGAGTGAGCTCTCAGCAAGTGGCGTTTGTCCTCGTGTGCTCTGGCAGTGTGTGGCAGCTTGTGCTGATGTCTGTGTGTGGAAAGGGAGCCTTAAGAGGTAAAGAGACTTGGCCAAATTCTCCAGGCTAATAAGTGGTGAGGCAAGGTCTAAAGACAAAGGATCTGACTCAGACGCCTCTGGTCCTAGTCCTTGCGCCAGTCACTGGGGAGTTTGCCATAGTCAGAGCATGTTGCCAGAGGTGCTGCTAAATGGAATTTGGCAAAAAGGTTTGGTTTTTTTCTTTTATGCTTGTGACAAATAGAGCTTAACATTAAAAGAATCCTAAGGCGCATGTTCTTGATAAGAAATGGTAGTTTTCTCTGCCTTGCATTGTGTTTGTGTCTGCTTCCTTTTTTAGCATCCTTCAGTGTATGGCTGTATATACGCTTTGTAGTTACTGAGGACTTTAAACACGATAAGAGCTTAAAATACCACTGGGTTATTATGTTAACGTTACATAACTGGATGTCAGCATGCATCTTTGTGTGTTTGCCCAGATGGAGAATGGTTGTTCAGCAAAGTGTGGTGGAGTTTGGTGCCTTGAAGCGCTTTTGCCATAGTTATTTCACAGACTGTGCTTCTGGGGCCCAAGAACTAGTATAATCAGGTTCTATTGTGACACTTTCTTGGCTTGCTTGCCTTGCTTTATTTTGCTGCAAAGATAGCTTTGTGACTGTTGTACATACTAATTGATAAGCAGAAGCTGTTGCCACTAGACTTTATAAAATCAGAGTGTGTGGTGACATTATGAAGAACAATGAAAGGCCTGAAAAATGAGAGCCAGTTTTGTTAAGATTAATAAATGAAATCTAAAATATGAATGTATACTTCAAGGCAGGGTGCTGTTGGTATTTTGGTATGTTTAAAGGAAATGTTAACTGAAGATTTGGCACAGCCATGATTGATAGCATATGCCACAATTGTCATCATCATAGTTCAAGCACATGCAAAGGCCCCATGATGGGAGTGTGCTGGACACACAGGGAGGCCTGCGACTGGAGCAGAGTGAGTGGGGGAGTCCTGGAAGAGATTTGATTAGGAAGGTGATGACGTTCATTCAGGGCGCAGAGGTGGGCTGGGTGATACAGCTGCTGTATAGTGTCTTTAGCGTTAGTGAAGGGAGAAGGAGATTGCTGTTATAAGAAATGAAACAGGATCTCCTTAATATATCTTAAGGCGTTCTAAGCTTCAGGTATTGCTAAGGTGAATTTAACTGCATCAGGAAAGCATGTAGGGGTCTCGGGTAAACCTCAAACTCATAGATACTCTCCTGCCTTTACCTCCCAAGTGCTGGGATCAAAGGTATGTGCCCCTATGCCTGGATCCTTGATTTCCTAAGGTAAAGATAACAGTAACTGTGGAGGATCGGTAGGCTCTAACTTATATAAGGTACTCGGCACATAGTAAATGCTCAAAGTAGACAGCCTACTGTGGTGTTTTTTTTTTTAAGTGTGTGTGTGTGTGTGCGTGAGAGAGAGAGAGAGACAGACAGAGACAGAGAGACAGATAGACAGAATATATGAAAATGTGAGACTCTGTGGGTATGCCACAGTGTTATGAAGCAGTCAGAGGACAGCTTTCCAGAGTCATTCCGTCCTTCCTCTGGGCATCACACTCAGGCATACACAGTAGTTGCCTTTACCCGCTGTGCTGGTTAGTTCTTTACCAGTTAGACACAAGCTAGGGACAACTGGGAAAAGGGAACCTCAATTTAAAAAATGCCTCCATTAGACTGGCCTGTAGGCAAGTCAGTAGTGCATTTTCTTGATAATGTTTGACGTGTGAGGGCCCAGCCCACTGTGGGTGGTGCCAGCCCTGGGCAGGTGATCCTGAGTTTTATAAGAAAGAAAGCAGGCTGAGCAAGCTGTAGAAACCAAGCCAATAAGTAATATTCCTCCATGATACTCTGCTTCAGTTCCTGCCTACAGGTTCCTGCCTCGAGTGCCTACCGTGGCCTTCCTTTCTCATGGACTCTAAACTGTATCTAAGTAAACTATTTCCTCCCTAAGTCGATTTGGTTATGGCATTGTGTCACACAGTAGAAACCCGCTGAGCCATCTTACGTGTGTGGGTGGTTTTTCTTTTGTAGATGAGGGGACATATCGTTTATATGCCACTTTTAATATGTATAAATCAGTGGCTTTAGAGTATGACAAGGTGGCACTGTGTGGCAGCCATCGCTTTTCAGGATAGATAACCTAGTTCCTCTTTGTACCACAGTGAGTATGTACCTCTTATCTGAAGTGCTTCTGAACAGAGCCTCGCCTTTAGCTGTTAGTCCCCTGGATTGTAGAATGTTTCTATACGTATGGCAAGACTTGGAAACTGAGCTCGTGTTTAAACACAAGATCTGTTGTTTCATATGCATCATACCTGTAGACTGAAGGAGATTCTGTACAATATTTTTAATGCTCTACTGTTTTGACAGATGTGTCACGTGGGTCAGGTGTGGAATCTTTTACTTGTGTTTCATGTGATGTTCACTTTGAAGCCCTTTGGAGTTCAGTTCGGATAAGATGCTTGACTTGTACCTGCTGCAGTTGCAGCTCTGCAGCTGTGTGTGGCTCCATTCCTGCCTTTCAGGAGGGAGAGCAGGAGTACTCTGGTTTTAGTTCCCATTGTGCTACTACCTAACCTGGCAATTGCACGTAGTTGGTATTCCATAAGCATTTGTTGAATGAAGGAAGACATGAGATGCAGAGTATTGTCATCACATTGTGGGTGTGTCTGGATGCATGTGTGCCTACAGGAGCAGAGTTTGACTTTCAGGAAGTGCAGCAACCAGTCAGGTTTCCATGGTGGAAGGATACGTTCTGTACTTGACCTTGGTTAAGAGGCTGGGAAACTGTAGAAGAGTGATTCTGGAGCCCGTGGAGGGTAGAAGGTGTGTGGAGAAGGAGAGAAAGAAATGGGGGGCCAAGTGAGAGGCTTAGAGGTAAAGGCAGGCTACCACCCCTGACGATCTGAGTGTGAGCCCTAAGACCCTCACGGCGGAAGCAGAGAACCAGCTTCTGAAACTTGTGGCACTCACATGACCCCTTCCCCGACTACCACACAGAAGTAAACAAAATGTAATAATTAAAAAAAATACCTTGGAAAAAATGAAAGGAACAAGGTCAGCTAAGAGCCCAGTTGATTCAGACTTGCCAGAAGTAGTTTCAATTTCTAGTAGAGCCGATCTGATAGAGTTGAGTGGTTGTGTGAGTGTGAGTGCATGTGTGTGAGAGAGAGTGCTTGTGTATGAGTGCATGTGTGTGTGAGAGAGTGCTTGTGTGTGAGTGCATGTGTGTGTGAGAGAGTGCTTGTGTGTGAGTGCATATGTGTGTGAGAGAGAGTGCTTGTATATGAGTGTATGTGTGTGAGAGTGGTTGTGTGAGTATGAGTGCATGTCTGTGAGAGAGTGCATGTGTGTGAGTGCATATGTGTGTGAGTGCATATGTGTGTGAGAGAGTGCTTGTGTGTGAGTGCATGTGTGTGTGAGAGTGCTTGTGTATGAGTGTATGTGTGTGAGAGTGGTTGTGTGAGTGTGAGTGCATGTGTGTGAGTGCATGTGTGTGTGAGAGAATGCTTGTGTGTGAGTGCATGTGTGTGTGAGAGTGGTGTATGTGTGTATGTGTGTGAGAGTGGTTGTGTGAGTGTGAGTGCATGCCTCTGAGAGAGTGCTTGTGTGTGAGTGCATATGTGTGTGAGAGAGTGCTTGTGTGTGAGTGCATGTGTGTGTGAGAGTGGTGTATGCGTGTATGTGTGTGAGTGGTTGTGTGAGTGCATGTCTCTGAGAGAGTGCTTGTGTGTGAGTGCATATGTGTGTGAGTGCATGTGTGTGAGAGTGCTTGTGTGTGAGTGCATGTTTGTGAGAGTGCTTGTGTGTGAGTGCATGTGTGTGTGAGTGCATGTGTGTGAGAGTGCTTGTGTGTGAGTGCATGTTTGTGAGAGTGCTTGTGTGTGAGTGCATGTGTGTGTGAGTGCATGTGTGTGAGAGTGCTTGTGTGTGAGTGCATGTTTGTGAGAGTGCTTGTGTGTGAGTGCATGTGTGTGTGAGTGCATGTGTGTGAGAGTGCTTGTGTGTGAGAGTGCATGTGTGAGTGCATGTGTGTGAGAGTGCTTGTTAGTGAGTGCATGTGAGAGTGCATGTGTGTGAGTGCATGTGTGTGTGAGTGCATGTGTGTGAATGCATGTGTGTAAGAGTGCTTGTGTGAGTGCATGTGTGTGAGAGTGCTTGTGTGTGAGAGTGCTTGTGTGTGAGAGTGCTTGTGTGTGAGTGCATGTGTGTGTGAGTGCTTGTGAGTGTGAGTGCATGTGTGTGAGTACTTGTGTGTGAGAGTGCTTGTGTGTGAGAGTGCTTGTGTGAGTGCATGTGTGTGTGAGTGCATGTGTGTGAGAGCATGTGTGTGAGAGTGCTTGAGTGTGAGTGCATGTGTGTGTGAGAGAGGAGGAACAGTGACAGGCTTACTGCTTCAGCAGCTGGATTTGTCCTCCCTTTAAGATAGAGCATAAGGGAAGCAGTTAGTGTAAAGGGCTGTGTGGACGGTGTGTTTTCACTGGGCTGTTTGAGATGGTGGCTACTCCAGAAATATGTTACTTAAATCTGAAGGTCTGAATGCATGGTAAGCACGTCTCTCCCTTCAGATGCAGTAGCTTTTAGTGCTGTGGGATTGACATGAGGGTTGCTGCCTGGGCATCCATACTGCACTGTACACCTCACCTTGTACTTCCTGTGTACGTGGTCAGGTTCTTAAGATGACTAACCCAAGTTTCCCAGATCATGGCTAGACTAGAGCTCTTTCATTTTGGCACTAAAATACCTAACAGTTCTGTACGCTCACCTGCCTGCCTTGTCCCCTTCCTTCCTTCCTTCCCTCCCCCTCTTTCTTTAAACAGTGTATCTCAAGCTAGTTTGGAACCTGATGCATATTATATATATATGTGTGTGTGTGTGTATTATATATTTCATGAAAAAATATATATATATTTCCAGCTGGTCTTGAACTTGCATCCTCCAACTTCAGACTCTGATTGGAGAAATACTAGTATAAAGCCACACAGCATGGCTTCAGTGACACAGTGGGCTTCTGATTGTGGCTTTGCCACTCACTTTTCTGAGGCCTTGGATAAATTATGTAACATCTTTGTGCCTCATCTTCCTCCTCTTAAGAATGGGTTTGCTGGTGTGTTTCCTAAGATGGCTGTGTGGCTTGTCAGGTGCTGGAGTGTCAGTAGTCATGAGAAGCACTCAGTAAGCATTTGGTCTTACGTTTGTTGTTGTACCAGCAGCCGTTATGGAGATAGGATAGACCAGAGACTCCTCTCACAGTGTGCTTCCGCTCTTCGTGCTGAGGGATGCTGGAATGGGATTGTAAAATCTACCTAGTCGATAGAACTCAGCGAACATAGTCTCCTTTGTTAGAAATGAAAGTTTGTCTGCCTTGTCTAGTATTTCTATTGTTCAGACCAACTCAGAACCAGACTAGTGCAGTTCACCAGGGCTCTGATAGGAGAGGGCACCTCCCAGACAATCTCACAGGAAACGCCCCTCCCGCGCTGTGATTTTTACTTCCTTTAGGATGGTGCCTGCCTGCTGTTTATCTCTGGGCACTCCAGGAAAGCAGGAGTCTGTTTTCCTTTCCCACTGCAGTGTCCTCAGTGCTGAGGACATGGCAGGGCCCCAGTGGCCTTCAGAAAGTACTGTTTACTGAGTGAGCTCAACGGCATTTGGGATGCGTTAATTATATGCAGGGTCTGGCCCTGCTTGAAATGAGCTCATCGTGAAGTATGTAAACAGAGGTGCCATCGGAAAGGTTCAAGTCAAAGCACCCACTGCTGCCGAGCAGGGTGGCAGCCACTGTCTCTGCAACCTTCTGTGTTGATATGGGGGGTGCAGCGATAGTTCTAGAAGGGTGAGGAGAGAAGGTGAAAGCGATGGAGCGGGGTTGTTCGGTAGAAAGGTTGCCAGTCAGAGAGGACCAAGGTCAGAATTGGAATGTGTAATGAGGAAAAGTGACTGGAACATGAGGCTGGAGGAGGGAGGGAGAAGGGGCTGAGAAAACTTAGGTGGAGGCTAGAACCTGAGGGCTAATCCTGCCCTGCATGTGAGTTTGAACTGGATTCTGAGGAAAACATGAAACTGGAAAAGGGTCTTTAAAATGTGTCTATAACTGTGGTAAGGTGAAAGTTACCAGGTGATTGTCCAGTTCAGTGGCAGGGGATGCGTCCACACTCTTCACCACTGCCCATCTACAGTACCTTCCTGTCTTCAATCTAAAGCTGCTGTGGAAGCTTTCAAGGTGAACTGAGTGTCTTCCAGTTAAAGCTGGTGTGGTTGGTGCTGAAGAGAGGAGTCTCTTGAAGTAAAGACAGAGTACGATCTGAGCCGTCAACGCAGTTCTCAGAGTCCTTTAAGCTCTCACAGGACCTTCATTCTGTTGTGTGGCACCACTACAGTTACCTAGCTTCCCGAGGTTAGGTGCGGCAGCAAGGGAGCCAGATACAGAGAATCGCAGGACTCCATCTCAGCCTGGACGTCATACAGTGGCACGGCTTCAGCACGCCGGGAGGCTGTAATCTGAGGTCTAAGGGGCAGCCTGACTTGTTAGTACCTGAGGCGTGATTACAGATCACACAGGGTATAGTTAAAGCTCCTTATGATGCCTGAGTCATCAGAAAGAGTAAAGCGTGTCAGTGATGTCTAGAGCTGATGCGTTTTAGATTGCTGTGTGCAGTAGAACATGATGGAGCTGCAAGTATAACTTCTCAGAGTCCAGGAGCTGAGCAGAAAAGTCAAAAGACTCAGTACAATTAACCCATCATGTCTAAAGCATTGCAACATACACCATTAAAGTATTAGTGATATATTAAGTTCCTAGACTGAGCCTCAAATTCCAGAACATATTTCACACATACAATCTATCTCAATTCCTGTCAACCATGTTCTTAAGTCATCGGTGGCCATGTGTGGTTTAGGTAAAAGGGCTAAAGCCCTAATTTTACAGAGAATGCTACCAGTCCTGTAGTTTATTCCTCAAGGGTTCAATGGAAGGGCTTGGCTTGGCTTGGCTTTTTCTTTTTTCTTTTTTTTTTTTTAACCTAGAACTTGCTAGGTAGACTAGGCTAGCCTCAAAATCACAGAGATCCACCTGCCTCTTCTTCCTGAGTGCTAGGATTGAAGTCACGTACCACCATGCTGGGTCTGGAAGGGCTTTTATTATAGTAGCTTTCCATTGCTAGCATTTGCTTTGATGTTTGTAGACTGTTGATCAGGATAGTGAAGTAATGGGAACACGTATCTGGGGGAAGACTCTATGTCCTAGCAGTGTGATCGTGGGTGAATGACTTCATTTCCTGATCTGTAGAGCGAACACCATTAGCACTAACCTGGTGGGGTTAGGAAGGATTAAGTGAACTGCCGCTGTAAGGAACCCACAAGACCTGGCACATAACAGGTACTAAGGTATGCTCCAAAGTGCTTAATGGTTTTGAGTCAGTTCATTTCACACATTTTTGCTTTGGAGATTGCTTTAGACAAGGGCTTACAGAACAGGCTTACACAGGTGAAGAAAATGTTACATTACCCTTTTATAAGGATGTTTGTTAATTGCTGTCTTTGGGTAACTAATTTTCTTGTTTGCTACAACATTTGAGTGTACCCAACAACTATAGGAATAGCATAACTAATGATTAAATGATTTGGGATTCTGATTATGGTATAGGAAAGTTTTGAAGGCATGACTTAATCAACATTTTAATTGCCAGGGCTGTTATAGTTAAGCTGCTCTTTCTCTCTGGACTACTTTATCAGCTCTACTGTGTCTGGGGAGACCTCTGAGTTCTCATTTTTCTGATTTTTTTCAATTAATATATTTTAACACACTGAATTATTTTGAGTTTTACTTTCTGTTCTTTGTAAATGAAATCCGAGAGAATAGCAGAAATAAAATCAGAGTGTAAAAAGATGACCATTTAGTGGGAAGACAAGTGAGGAGGCCCTGTATTGTTTTGCAGAGTGAGGCAGGCAGGGCTGATAACCATGTCACAGTGTGGCGGATTGTCTGGTCAGTGTATCCAGACTGCTATGCCTAATAAGGCCGTCTTGGCAGACTCCTTGCTGCCTGGCTCTGCTCTTTGCTCTCTTCTCTGTGAACTGAGCACTGCCTGTCCAGTCCCCCACTCCTGTCCACAACTAACTCCTTTCCTGCCCAGCCTATTTGTTGCTTCCTTTGGGAAGTCTTTTTTGATCCTGGAGTCTGGGCTCCTCCCCGTGGGATCTCAGGACACTTGGCAACTCCACATTGTAGTTCTCTGTTCTCGGTCTCAGGTCCAGTGAGGAAGTAAGGCTTGGGCCAGTCTTTCTGACCTTGTATGTCCAGAGTCTGGCTCTGGGCCATGTTGGACTCAATAACATTTTCCTAAATGAATAGAGAGTGATCCTGCAAATGTACCCAATTTACGTTATAGACAAAGTAGCAGTTTGTTCTGTGTGAGTATCGATGTTTCCTGCCTATTGTACTGTAAGCTTTGCCATGAAGTGACAAGAAAAATGGTAGCTGAATCTTAATCTTTTTAATATGAGTGTTTACCTGTATAATTGAATATACTTCAAATATCTCTGTTAATAGAGAAAAGCCCATGGTCCAGTTGGTTTCCTGTCCTTTTGGAGAATTTCCATGAATAGATACCTGACCCTGTGAGAATAACTTGGAGGGGAGAGTGGACTTTTAAAAGTAACAGTAGGGCCTGGAGACATGGTTCAGTTATTAACTCCATTTCCTGGGGATCCAACGCCCTCTTTCGGCTTCTTTCGGATACTGGGAATGCACTTGATGCTCAGATATATAATCAGAGCATATAATGTGCAAAACACATACAAACCATGTGTCTGTCCGTCTGTCCGTCTGTTTGTAGTATATACTAAATACACATGAACAGTAGTAGTAGCAGCCGAGTGTGGTGCCCACATCTTTAATCCCAGTACCCAGGAGGCAGAAAAAGGGCCTTTGTGAGTTTAAGGCCACCTTAGTCTACATAGTGAGTTCCATACCAGCCATAGCTACAAAGTGAGACCCTGTCTTTTAAAAAATAGAAATAACCCCTGGCAATGGGCAAGGAAACCCCTTGTTGATGCTGGTGTTCTTATGTCAGTCAGGGGCAGAGCATATGGCAGTCCTTCCTTTCTTCATCTAGCTTGATGCCTGACTTGGTGGCCAAAGCTGTCTTATGCCTAGGAGTCATAAAAATCAAATCAAAACAAAACCAGGCAGTACAGTGGGAGGAGGAAGGCAGAGACCTATGGTTGACCACACCACCCACCCAGAGACACTGCGCATGGCACAGGAAAGCCACAGACACCTACGTGCCTCCGTGCAGCAAAGATGGAAGATGTCACCCAGGGATCCACCAGCCTCATAACCAGTCTGCAGCAGGAACCATCACAGTGTGCAAACGTGTGGTGGTCAGATGGGAGAGAAAGAGGCGGAGCAGCTCGAGCATCATGAAGACAGATGGAGCTGGAGACTGGAGGTGCGGAGGAGGAGGAGCCTGTTGTCAGTGGCCAGCCCTGCTACCTGGGGCCATGGTGAGGTCCCAGCCTGAGCGGCTGCTTAAGGCCAATGACTACATAGCAGCAAGGGTCAGTGTCTATGTCCGTGGCTCATGTTACCACTACAGAACATGGGGATGTCTCTGGTTGGGACAGCCACTGGGGACCACGTGAGTGTTCAGGGGCTGTGCATAACTGGCTCCACCCCTTACTAGAATGGGAGCTCTGGAGAACTGGCCCCATCTCTCTCCACTGGTAGCACTCAAGAGAGCAGGCCTTGCACCTCATCCAGGTAGCACAGTGGGGCTGGCCCTGGTGGCAGGTGAGCAAGCTCTGAGGGTGTGAGTGTGGGAGAACTGAGCCTGCCAGTTGTCTGCCATGAGGTGGCATGGGCACGGAGGTGATGCTCCTCCCCCTGCCCCTTGCCCCTTGCCACCTCTGGTCATGAGCTCAGAAGAGCTAGCCTGCCCCTTACCAGCTGCAGCACTTGGCAGAGTGGGCCTTGGAGCTTGCCTGGAGAGTGCAGGAGAACTAGCTGTGATGGTAGGGTACAGGAGAGCTGGCCCCTGCCAGTCTATCTGGTGTGAGGTGGCATGAGTATGACCCCCATACATACACTACACCAGCTGGGCAAGCTATGCCTGCCCCCTCACTGCCTGTAGCAGGCAGGACAGCAGGCCCTGCACCTCATCTGGGGAACACAGTGGAGCTGGCTCTGATGACAAAGGCACCAGTGAGCCAGGCCCAAGAGTGTGAGAGACCCCACCCCTTACAGGCTGCAGCACTTGGGAGGGTGAGCCCACCCCTTGACTGGGTAGCACAGTGGATCTGGAGGCGTAAATGTGAGTGGGCATGAGAATGGGAGAGCTGACTCTGCTCCTTCCAGTGGCAGTGTTGAGTGGCTTAGCATGAGCAGTGCTGGATAGCTCACCCTGGTGCTACAGAGAAGGGAAGGCTGGTGTGCTGTCCTGCTTGGCCCAGATCCAGGGCTCTTGCATTGGCCCACCCCAGAACCTGTATCATCTGGAAATGGTTGAGATGTGTGAAAGGCCAGTCCTGCTGAGCTAAAGCTGCAGGGTCTCCAGGACACAGGGTGACAAGGGGATGACTGGGAGGAGTCCGAGTGAGCATCTAATATTGGTGTCACAGAAGCCAGAGAGCTGGAACAAGACCAATGACTCATTGCAGTGGGCATTTGGAAGTGAAGATGTGTGGACAGAGGGACATACTGAGAGACACACTGTGACATAGTACAGCTTCCATGATGAGACGTTTTCTATGCTTTGTTGTTGTTGCTGCTGTTGTTTATTTGTATATGTTGTACTTTGAGGGGGAGGTTGCGAGGACAGAGGGCAGAGATGAGGGAATGGGGAGATGAGCAGGACTGGGGTGCAGGATGTGAAACTCACAAAGAGTGAAGTTAAAAATATATATAAATAAAATTAAAAGTAGCATTAGCAGGGCGTGGCGGTGCTTGTCTTTAATCCTAGCACTTGGGAGGCAGAGGCAGGCGGATCTCTGTGAGTTGGAAGCCAGCCTGGTCTACAAATTGAGTTCCAGGACATCCAGGGCTACACAGAGAAATCCTGTCTCAAGAAACCAAAAATATTAAATAAAAATAGATAAGTAAATAAGTAAATGAATAAGTTAGTAAATATATAAGAAAGTAGCAATAGTAGCTGTTTATGTTTTATTTTGAAATTATTTTTTAAAACATTTATTCTTTTGTGTGTTTTGAGGGGTGATGTGTATATGGTACCCATGGGGTCTAGAAGAGGGCATTGGATCCCCTGGAGTTGGAATTATAGGTGGTGGGGAGCTGACCAGCGTGGTGCTGGGAATTGAATGTAACCGCAAGCTTTCCTCTTGGCCTCTTTGTTCCCAGAGATGACAGCTCTGAGACTTAATTACATATGAGTAAATGCTGAGGCCGTAAGCTTTGGCTTCTTTCCTGACTAGCTGGTGATTTATTTAACCCGTTTGTTTTATTTTATGCCTTCCACATGGTTAGTTACCTCTCCTCAGGTTTATGCCACTGTCTCCTGTAGAGTTTGGGGTGAGTTTCCCATACCTAACTCTTTCCCAGAATTCCTCTCTCTTTGCCAGAATGGCCCCTCCTATTTCCTGCCTCAGCTCATTGGCCATAGTTGTTTTTTCTTTAATTGATAAGTGATGCTGCCATACAGTTCACAAGAGAGTCTCTCTACCATAGAACTCAGGTCTTCTGTAAGTGCAGCAAGTGCTCTTACCTGCTGAGCCTTCTCTCTAGCCCCTACTCACGGTTTTAATGTTAAAGTCAAAAGAAGTTACATTCCACAACTAAATTGAATTGAAAAAGCAAAATTTTCTGTATTGCCAACATTTTTAAGTGACAACTAATTGCTAATATCAAGAAATTGTTCCAAAAAAAAAAAAGAAGAAAAAGAAAAAGAAGAAGCAGCAGCAGCAGCTGGGCGGTGGTGGTGCACGTCTTTAATCCCAGCATTTGGGAGGCAGAGGCAGGAGGATTTCTGAGTTTGAGGCCAGCCTAGTCTACAGAGTTGAGTTCCAGGACAGCCAGGGCTACACAGAGAAACCCTGTCTCGAAAAAACAAAACAAAGAAAAACAACAACAACAAAAAGAAGTTGTTCCTGCTGGGTAGTGGTGGTGCACTCCTATAGTCACAGCAGTTGGGAGGCAGAGGCAGGCCAGTCTCCAAGTTTGAGGGCAGCCTGGCCTACATAGCAGGTTCTAGGATAGCCAAGACTACACAGATAAACCCTGTCATTAGGAAAAACAAAATCACACGCACACACTTGAGTGCGCACACACATACGCACACATACACATGCACACATACACGCGCATACACGCACACGTGCATGCACACACACGAATTTCCTTCTAAGAGTTTGATGTTATTGGCCAGTATTCAAAGATGTCTTGTGCTAGAGAGTACCCAAATCAAAATGGGGCACTACACTGAATCTGAAGCATAGGATTTGAACTGGGGGTCCTCAGTTTGGGGCTTCACGCAGACATTTAGATATTAGAGGTGCCCCCCCCCCTTTGTAGTCTGCCTATATCTCAGTCCTGGTGTGATCTAAACTTCCAAACATTTTAGTAGTGTTTAGGAAATCTCACAGAAGTTCGTCAGTTTGGCTTTTGATCTCGTTGTACAATGATGTGAATACAGATAGTGCTGCTGAGATTGGGTGGAGGGTGGACTTCTGAAACAAGGGGGGTGGAGACCATATGCTAAGCACAGTGGCACCCACCTTTAGTCCAGCACTCTGGAGGCAGCTCTGGGTTTGAAGCCAGCCTGGTCTACATAGTAAGATCAGGAGAGCCAGTGCTACACAGAAAAACCCTGTCTCAAAACAAACAAACAAAAAAATGTAAGAATGTTTGCTGGTGAGGCTCCTCTTGAGGTGGGGGTGAGGCTAAGTTACGTTGTCCTGCGATCTAGGAAGGCCAAGAGGCCCTGCCTTGGTCACGTGAAAAGCAGTTCTATGCTGGTCATTGGATTCATATTTCCAAAATATGTTTGTGTGTCACCTTTTCACAGGCATTGAGAGAGATGTGAGTGGCCCAGCGGGGAAGCTGAATATAATAACCCCAAAACGACATGCATCAAACACTTGTTTTATAGTGTGCTCTCACAGTAGTTGGCACTAAGACTTTCTTTTTTTTAAAAACTTAATTTATTCATTTATTTTTATTGGATATTTTCTTTATTTACATTTCAAACGTTATCCCCTTTCCCGGTTTCCCCCCAGAAACCCCATATCTCATTCACCCCTCCCCTGTTTATGTGAGGGTGTTCCTCCACCCACTTTGGGTGCCCTCAAATTCCCCTACACTGGGGCATCGAGCCTTCACAGGACCAAGGGCTTTCCTCCCATTGATGCCTGACAAGGCTATCCTCTGCTACATATGCGGTTGGAGCCATCAGTCCCTCCATGTGTCCTTGCGCTAAGACTTTCTTGACGGGTTTTTAGCCTGCCAGTAGAAGCTTGCAAACCCACGTGTGGCTGGGTAGAGTGTTTGAGAATGCAGTGTTGAGAGTCAGGCAACCTTGGCTTCAAACCTGGCTGTGCCACTTAGTAGCCATGTGACCTTTAAGCAAATTATATAACCTTCTGGAACCCGTTTCCTCATTTGTGAAATGAAATCATAGTGCCTGTCTCAATAAATTATGGTGTGGTCATATAGAGAAAGAACACATAGCCTAAAAGAAAGTGTAGCTGTGTGCACTCTACAGCAGCGTGCCTAAAGTGTATCATCAGCTAAATATTAGACATTCAACTTACTGTGCCACAGTTATTTAAAATAAAAAGAACATTTTATGGTACAGAAAAGGTATGAGAAATACATACTTGATGTGAAAAGCAAATCAAAAGAAACCATTTCTGCTTCTGCCACTTTCAAAACGTACGTGTTGTCATTTACAGATTAATGTGCTGTTTTGTTGGTTTATCATTTACATACTTACTTGTGTATCTGGAGATTGAACACAGGGTCTTATACATGCTAGGTAACTATTCTACCACCGAGCTAACACACAGCCTTTGTTTTCTTGGTATGTAACTCAAGGTGGCCTCAAATCCATGATAACTTACCTCAGCCTCTTGAGTGTTGGGATTGTAAGCATATACTACCACAGCTGGTTATTTGAAAAGAAAAGAAAACCTTTTGCCCCAGGCTGAAACATTCTATGTGGACAGTGCTCATCAGTAGACCTGACACCCAGGATCAGCGCTAGTACAGGTTGTTGCTGGAGATGGCAGCTGAGAAGAAAGACTCCTTGACTATATATGGGGCTTGACAGCAGAAATGGGTGTTGGGGTGATGGTTTGCTAAGCCAGTTGGTTCCCCAAGTGTAGGATCTTGGTCATCAGATGGGGAGTAGAGTCTGTGTGCCTTAGCTACCTTCATGTAAAGTAGGCCAGATGCCAACCTGAGCTCAGCTGAGTGCCAAGCACATAAGAACACTCCCCTTCTTTCTCCCTCCATCCCTCCTACCCCATTCTCTTGGAGAACAACAGTGCCCGTTTTTATCTTGGAGAAGTAGAGTGGCCTGCCAAGTTGTGCCTGCCTTAAAAGATTTTAATGGGGCTGGAGAGATGGCTCAGCACTTAAAAACAGTTGCTGCTCTCACAGAGTGCCTGGTTCAGTGACTAGGACCAAACTGGTGACTCACAACCATCTGTAACTCCTGTGGATGTCCCCACCCCTTTTTTAACCTCTGTAGCCACTAGTCATGCGCAAAGCATACAAATATACACGCAGGTAAAACATTCATACGTGTAAAACATTCATACGTGTAAAACATTCATACGTGTAAGGATTTTTAAAAGTTGTTTAAGATACTTGGGACCTAAGCCTACCATGGACAGTGTCGTACCTTAGGCTTTGTGGAGCTGTGTCTAGGTTTAGAGTCTGTCCAGAGCAGGCACTACGCCCTTCAAGCCCGCATTCCCTTTGTAAGGGGCTGATGTGATCCACCTCATTTTCCAGCATGGCACTGAGCCTTGTTCCCGTCACATTAAGCATGTCCGGGAGACAGGCTTTTATTTATTTTGTTATGTATGTGAGAGCACAGGCATATAGAGAGAGCGATTTTCAGGACGGTTAGCTCTTTTCACTGTGGGATTGGGGATCACACTCAAGTTGTCAGGTGTGTATAGTGTGTCCTTACAACAGCTGAGCCACTTAGCCAGCCCAAGTTAACTTTTATTCATATCAGTGACTTTTAAGGGACTAGCAGGGGAATGTCCAACTCTTTTAGTGCCCAAGGTTGTTAGGTATGGATTTTAAAGAGAGATGGCTTGAGAGGATTTGCTGTGGGAGGAGCATGAAGTTAGGATCTTGCTGTGTAGCCCAAGGTGGCCTTTAACTGTTTAAAAAGTATTTTTATGTGTATGGGTATTTTGCCTGCATGTATGTCTCTGCACCACATGCATGTAAGACTGTGGAGGCCAGAAGAAGGCACCAGATCCTACAGAGCTGTAGTTACAGTTACAAACTGCCATGCAGGTGTTGGGAATCAAACCTAGGTTAGTGTCTCTCTGTCTCTCCCTCCCTCCTTCCCTCCCTCCCTCCCTCCCTCCCTCCCTCCCTCCCTCCCTCCCTCCCTCCCTCCCTCCCTCCCTCTCTCCCATTTTACTTTACTTTACTTTATTTTATTTTGGTGGGCTCACTACGTAGCCCTGGGTGACCTAAAACTCTCAGATCTCCCTCTGCCTTCCTATTGCTGTGACTGGAGTCACCAGGCCCATCTTGGCATGATGGTCTGTCAGGCTTTGTGCTATACATGACATAGACTTTAGCATTTCAGAGTAATTGAAGTCTCTAACTGTAGGAAGGAAACAGCTTGCTGTGCTGAGAATCTAGCCACTTAGATTACAGTCTTGGCTTATTACTGCAAAGTTTGTTGATCTCTGGGCGGCTTTCTGTTCCCTCATCTATACACTGAGGAAAGGGTGTTAGTTAGGTAGTTGCTAGTCTGGCTTTGACATTTGATGGCTGATCTAAGCATTTAAATTTAAATTCTCAGAGTGTTTCTTTGTTGAACACCTTTAAAAGGGTTGAGAAGGAAGCAATCACTTGATTACTAACTCAAATTACAAAAAAAAAAAACAAACAAACTACTTTTACACACAAAAATATTAGTCTTAAGAAATTGAAGCATCGCCAGGTGGTGGTGGCGCACACCTTTAATCCCAGCACTTGGGAGGCAAAGGCAGGCAGATTTCTGAGTTCGAGGCCAGCCTGGTCTACAGAGTGAGTTCCAGGACAGCCAGGACTATACAGAGAAACCCTGTCTCTAAAAAACCAAAACCAAAACAAAAACAAAAAAACAACAAAAAAAAAGATAAGAAATTGAAGCATCTAGATACTATAGTCTCACATTTGCTGCTTAAACTGTGTGCTTCTCTTTCAATGGACTGGTATGAAAGCTACCTTCTATTTGTGTGTTGGAGTATGCATCCTTACGAGAACATAAGTACTGAGCCAGTAATAGCACAGGGACTATTTTTGAAATCAGAAGAGACAGAAACTATTGAGAAAGAGATAAGACAAAGGGAAAGTGGCTTTAGCTCATTCCTCTTCAGCATGGGCTGTCACCACACTCTGCAGGACTTCTGTGTTTTCTTGAACAGAGGGGCAATTTGACCTTGGGGTGATGGGAAAGGAAGGGTATTTTTATGGTTGTAAGCCTTTATCACTTCTCTGGTCAGCCCTCTAGTAGGCTGAAGCAAGGTTTGCTGCTCTCTCTTCCACTCCTGTCCCTAGTTGTTAAGCTCTGTACCGCTGGCAAGCACAAGGCTAGTCAGAGCCTGGAAGCAGTTGGCTTTAATGGAGCAAACATAGCCTTTCTGAGCTGTTACAATTAGCTGTGGTACCTGGAGGAAGCAGAAAGAGCCTTCATAGAAATGTTCTTAGATTTCTGTTTGTAAAGTGATAATTTTAAATTTAGCTATTTGTGTATTGCACATGTGCATTTTCAGTTGCTACAGCATGTATGTGTAGGTCAAAGAACAACTCGAAGGCATCAGTTCTGTCCTGCTGTCTGGGTCCTGGGGATGGAATTGGTACTTAGCAGCAAGCACCTTTACCTGCTGAGCAGCAAAGTAACCCATTGGGCAAATCACTTGCTACACTCCACAGAATTGTATAGTCTGAACAACATGCATGTGCGTATGCACACAAACACTGAAGTGCCACCTCACATGCATCATATATACAAATAATAATAGGTAAATAATTTTAATAAATTTTCTGGAAAGACATTGGATGGAAAACCAAACAGCACGGTGTTCAGCTAGAGCAAGAGAGGAACAGCTTTGGGGACCTTGACAGCAGGAGTACTAAGGCCCTGTCTCATCCCTCTAGTCTTTAAATCTACATCTGTGCCAGTTAGCAAGGCTGTCAGCATCCTTCACAATCTCTCCAGCTACTTCCTCTTGCTGCATCTCTGACGCTCTGTCTTGGATTCTTACACTAGTTTATTATTAAGGCATTATTGTATCTGTGCTTGCTCTGCATGGGTCTGTTGTCAACAAGGCAGCTGGAACCAGCTGGGAGGTGTCTAAATGTGCTGGTCTTCGAGGTCTTCCGGCTTCCATCAGGTTCATGTCAGCAAAGCCTGACAGTGTCTCGTATCTTCTTCTCTTCTCTTAGTTCTCTGCTTCTGCAAAGGTGGATCTGCAGGGAGTCTCACTCTTGCCTGGCCTTCATCCTGCCGCATGGCCTTACACTTTCTCCTTTGTGAGCTCTTCTTTCAGCCTGTTGTCAAGGCTTACTCTGTCACCTCCTTCAGTGAGGCATTTCACTTTGGTGAGAGAACAGAGTCCTCTGTAGCCCAGACTGGCTTTGAACTTCTCTCTTGAGTGTTGGGATTCTTGGCACACACCACCATGCCTGGCTGAGCTTCTCCCTAAGACTGAAAGCATTCCATTGCCCGTCTGATCTGCTTGCTGTATGGTTTTCCATAGTGCATGCCACCGTCTGCTGTACAGCATGCTTTACTGTGTCTTTCCCTCACATATACACAACCTCATAAGAGCCGGAGCCTTAATTCATCAGTGCAGTCCCCAGCACATAGTAGGCACTCATTTTGTGGTAAAAATTAAAAAATGTTCTTGAGTGAGCAGTGACCGGAGGGGAACACCACATAAATCGAGCACCATCTCTGGGAGCCGAGTCCCAGAGCAGAGGGGCAAGTTGACATCTCAGTTTATGGCACCAGGGTTTCTGTGAGGACCAAATGTGTTTAACAGGCACGGAGAAAAATGTTTCTTTTTCTCCTTTGTGAGAAAGTAGGGCTGCCTGACTGCCGACATCCAGCAGCTAAGCGTTCATGATGCAGCCTGTCTGGAAGATTATAGCCATGCAGTGAGAGGAAAGCTCATTGGATGTTTTATCATGCGGTATGTTTTATTAAGTTGGACTATAGAGTTTTCTTTTTAAAAAGAATGGGGATAAAATTCCACAAGTGTACATGAATTTTTTGTGAACTCATAGCAATCTCTTTACTTCTGTCTCTTGAGTGTGGGGTTAAAAGCATACGCCAGCATGTCCAGGACCTCTGCTGCCTGAGCAGACTCCGACCTCAGGGCTCAGGGCTCAGATCAGGTGCATGCCCTTGCTGTGATGGGCATAGGCCTGTATTCCCAGCAGTTTCAGAGCCTGAGGAATACAAGTTCAAGGCCAGGCTGTACAGTTCGGCGAGACATTGACTTCAGCTGATGGTTCTCGTCTCTGCAGCTCCTGACAAGCTCGCGTCTGCTTCCTGTCTTCATGGGAGGTTGGCTCCAGGCATTCCATACGGATAGAGTTATTCTTTTTTTGTTTGTTTTTGTTTTTGTTTTTTTTGAGATAGGGTTTCTCTGTGTAGCCCTGGCTGTCCCAGAACTTACTCTGTAGACCAGGCTGGCAACTCAGAGATCTGCCTGGCACCTAAGTGCTGGCATTAAAGGTGTGCACCACTACCACCCAGCCACTGTGTGACTTTCGTGTCTGACTTTATTTGCTCTCTTTCCAGGGGTTGTTTGTGTTGTAACAGTCACTTCATTTCTTTTTCTGTCCAAGTAATAATCTAAATTCAGAGCATATTACATATTATTCAACCATTTATAAGTGTGGGCCGTTGGGACTAGAGAAATGGCTCACCAGGTAAGAGTGCTTGCTGTTCTTAGGAAGATGATACCCACATCTGGCGGCTCACAGCTGCCTTTAATTCCAGCTTCACGGGCTCAGTCAGTCCCTCTCTTCTGGCCGCCATAGCCACGCACACATGGAGGCAGGCAGAGGTATAAGTAAACATTTTACATGATCTCTGTAAGTTTGGGCTGTTTCTATTTTTGGTTGTTATAAATCATAGTGTGAGTTCAGGCTTATTTGTGATGTACATATGTAATTTTCTTCAGTATATGAGTAGTACAGATACACATACTTACGGGGCATTTACCAGCATGGAGCCCTGGGTCTCACCCTACACCATCAAAGCAATCACGGCGCTGGGCTTGGGGTGCTTGCCTGTGGTCTCGGCCTCTCAGAATGCCAGGGTAGGACGATCATTTTTGTCAGTAAGATGGAGACCATCCTGGGAAATAGAGTGAGCCAGTCTTAGCATCAACAAAAAACACTTAGGCATAAGTTCTCTTGAGTTTTATTAGTGTGTAGAAAGAGAAAGTCTTATTCTGAGAATTACTGCTATATACCTAATGGAAAATTTTGGAAAACCAAGAACACGTAATTAGGAAGCTTACATGGTTTAGGTCAAATAATTTTTCCATTCCATTGTTGTGGTGAATTGTGGAAAATGCCGATATTCTTTGTTCTTATTCCCATAGTACAGTGATTATATGAGGGGAAGCTCTCAGTTTGCAATTGATAATTTTGAATAAAAATACTAAGTATAACCTGTGTAATTGAAATGTAAACAAATGAGGAAAGATTATTTAATCAAGAGACTATTAAAACTCTCACTGATTTTTCTCTTCTCTGTTTTATTTTGAAGCACTGGGGAATCGGTTTGGAGGACTGGTTCAGAAGCCTTAGCTTTGGAGTCAGGCAGAGTGAATCAAGCTCCCTCGCTAGTTTTGTGAGCTCCGTGACTTGAACGCATTATTTAACCTCTCCAAGCCTTTTCCTTTTTTAAAAAAAAAATTAATTTTTTAAAATTTATTTTATGTACATGAGCACATTGTTGCTGTCTTCAGACACACTAGAAGAGGGCATCCGATTTCATCACAGATGGCTGTGAGCCACCATGTGGTTGCTGGGAATTGAACTCAGGACCTCTGAAAGAGCAGTCAGTGCTCTTAACCGCTGAGCCATCTCTCCAGCCTCAAGCCCCTTTTCCTAATCTGTCAAAAGTAGCTGTCCTAACAGAGTAAGCACAGAGATTAAGAATGTGAGAAGCCCGTAGCACTGTACGAAGGAGATCGGGACCAGCGGCAGTGACTCTCCTAGTGCAGTGGCTACTCCTTTAGTGTTACACTAGCTCTGTTGCATTTCACAAGACCATCCTAGCATTTTTTCAAAGTATCAAATCATGGTCCACACTAAGAAACATTTTATCAGGTGACTCAGTCCTTATATACACCCCTCTCCTGACACACACACACACACACACACACACACACACCTCTGCATGCACTCTTGCCAGGTGCAGGATACTATTGTTTTTATTTTAAGTTAAATACCATTTTACAGCAGTTTTAGGAATGCAGAAAAATGGAACAGAATCAAAATGTTCCTCCCCTGCTTCCTGCTTTCTGCTCCTCCTACCTCAGGTAGGACCTGTTAACTATCATTGTGATCCGTCTGGTACAGTGATGGACTGTGTGGATGTTTGGTTGACTGAGGTCCTTGGCTTATACGCCAGGCTTCACTCGTGGTGGTGTATAGTTCTGTGGGTTTTGACAAATGTGTCACGTTCCACACTTGGAGTGTCATTCAGAATAGCTTTGTTTCCCTGAGAGCCCCTGGTCTGTTTTCCCTTGCAGCCCTGTGGCTGGTCCTGGCTGGTTTCTTTCCTTTTCTAGACTCTCATACAGGTGGAATCCTGCAGTATGTGTGCAGCCTTTTAGACCAATTTCACCCAGCAGCTTATAGTTAGAGGTCCTCATTGTCATTTTCTGGTTTGATGGAAACCCTATCCTTTTATTGCTGGATAGTATTCCAATGTCTGAATAGGTCACAGTTTGTTGATTCATTCATCGACTAAAGACATCTCCGTTGTTTCCAAATTTTTGGCAATTCTGAGAACTACTATAAGCATTTGTGTGGAAGTAAACATCATATGATAGAGGTGTTTTTGTGAGGAGAGGTTTTGAGGCACTGTACCTAGACAGGCCAGGCACTTAACTGTGAAGTCCAGGCTAGTCTTGAACTTGTAGCACTCCTACATCATCAGCATCCCAGTTACACAGCTGGACTGGAATTACAGCTGTGACCCCTGTTTTGCTTTATAAAACATTAGCGCTGTCTTCCAAAGTGGCTGTGGCATTGTCTACTGCTTAGTTCCTTTTGCTCCGTGGCTGTAAATGAAACAGTGACAGCAGAGTTGGCAGGACTATCAAGGGCCATTTACCTGATTGACAGGTGACTAGTGTGTCATTGTTCTCATAGCTGTTCCCTGTGACTGGTGATGATGGACATTTCATATGTACACATGGCATTTACACGTCAGCTTTGCTCAGATATGTGCTCACATAATTTGCCTGTTTTCATACCGAATGTTAAGAACTTTCTGTGTTTTAGGATACAAGACCTTCATTGCCTGCACACTTTGCAGATGTCTTCTCAGTCTGAGGTGTCACTTTTACTTTTCTTTTTCAGATTTTTGTTTTTGTTGTTGTTTTTCGAGACAGGGTTTCTCTTTGTAGCCCTGGCTGTCTGCAGTTTGTTCTGTAGACCAGGCTACCTTAGTACTCAAGAGATCAGCCTGCCTCTGCATTACAATCCTGAGTGCTGAGATTAAAGGTGTGTGCCACAACCACTCAGCTATATTTATTTTATGTGTGTGTGTGTGTGTGTGCGTGTGTGTGTATGTATGTTTGTGTGGATATATGCAACATGAGTGCAGGTATCCATGGAAGCCAGAGAAGAAAGCATTAGATCCCTTTTAACTAGAGTTATAGGGGTGACCCCTTATGTGGGTGCCGGGGATTGAACCTGGGTCCTCTATAAGAGCAACAAGTTGGCCAGGCGGTGGTGGCGCACACCTTTAATCCCAGCACTCGGGAGGCAGAGGCAGGCAGATTTCTGAGTTCGAGGCCAGCCTGGTCTACAGAGTGAGTTCCAGGACAGCCAGGGCTATACAGAGAAACCCTGTCTTGAAAAACCAAAAAAAAAAAAAAAGAGCAACAAGTTCCCTTAACTACTAAGCAATAACTCCAGCCCTTTCTTTTCTCCTTTTTCTTTTTATCTTTCTTTTTTTCTTTCTATTTGTTTTGTTTTTGAAACAGGGTTTCTCTCTGTGTAGCCCTGGCTATCCTGGAACTTGCTCTGTAGACCAGACTGGCCTTGAACTCACAGAACTTTGCCTGTCTCTGCCTCCTGAGTGCTGGGATTAAAGGCATACGAGATCACCACCCAGCCCTTGCTTATTTTTTTTTTGTTTGTTTGTTTTTTGCTTTTTTCGAGACAGGGTTTCTCTGTA
Organism: Grammomys surdaster; assembly: GCF_004785775.1. NCBI lineage: Eukaryota > Metazoa > Chordata > Mammalia > Rodentia > Muridae > Grammomys > Grammomys surdaster. The sequence goes on along the minus strand of NW_021604602.1, from coordinate 7,504,386 downwards.
TAGCCCTGGCTGTCCTGGAACTCACTCTGTAGACCAGGCTGGCCTCCAACTTAGAAATCCGCCTGCCTCTGCCTCCCAAGTGCTGGGATTAAAGGCGTGCGCCACCACTGCCCGGCACTTGTTCATTTTTTTAATTTTGTTTTATATCGTTTTGTTAAAAGGAAATGACCGTCGGAGGAGAATAAAAGAGGAGAATAAGGAAAACTGATTGTTTTTTTCCATGCAGAAGTCTACATTTATAGTACATACTGTGTGTGTGTGTGTGTGTGTGTGTGTGTGTGTGTGTGTGTAAAAGAAAGCTAGGGGCATTGGGGCAGTAGATGGGGAGTTGGGGGACACAGTAGGGGCAGTAGAAGGTGAGTTGGGGGACAGTAGGGTAAGGGGTGATATGCCTAAAGCACAGTAGGCATGAGTGTGACTGTTACAGTGAAACACACTATTTTGTACATTAACCAAGAAGGCAAGGTGCTCCTGATGCACTGATTCCCTGCTCACTGACTGTGTCCTACAGTCTAATGCTTGTTAGCCCCAGTTCTGTCTCTGTAATAGTCATAGGATGATGTCAGTGAAGTGATGGTCATTCCTCAGCACCGGTGAGCAAGCATGCCAAGATACACTTGCCTCTGTAGAGTCTCAGATACCGTGTGTTTTGATCTCAGGTCATGACTCACTACGGAAAGCTGTATACTCAAGTTTGGCATTCCTACTAGGTTCTAGATGGTTCTCTAATGGTGTGTGTTAGTATGAAAGGAACTAGGTAAATGAGGTGAAAGGAAGCTATTAGTGTTGTATTCTCAGGAATAATGTGTACCAGATTTTGCCAGTTCAGAGTGGTGAAGTGAAATTTTTATAGAATAGAATATGTATATATATACATAAGTGATGTGTACTTTTTTTTTTTTAAGGTTTTTCGGGACAGGGTTTCTCTGTGTAGTCCTGGCTGTCCTGGAACTTACTCTGTAGACCAGGCTGGCCTCGAACTCAGAAATCTGCCTGCCTCTGCCTCCCGAGTGCTGGGATTAAAGGCGTGCGCCACCACTGCCCGGTGTGATGTGTACTTTTTAAAAAATTTTATAGCCTAGTGTGCCCTCAAACTCATTACATAGTCAATGATGACCTCGAACTCATGATCCTCCTACACCTACGCCCAAGTGCTGGGATCACAAGTATGCACCACCATATCTGCCATGGAATATATTTTTTAATGTTCAGTTCATAAATCAAATAAAAACAGTGATTTTGGTGTAGTGATTGGGCTGTTGAAGACCTAATGTTCGAGCCCTTTAACAGACTAGATGTCACTTAAGTATTTAAATACACCTGGCCTCTCCACAGGTGAAATATGCACCTTTTAGGTTTAAGTATTTATTTATTTTGAACTTTTTTCATCACTCTATTAGGCCAACTTTTCCTTTAAAACATGGTCAATTCCCAGTTACAATGATATCTTTTTTAAAAATCGAAATGGGACTTATGTAGCCTAGGCTAGATTCAAATTCTCTATGTAGTTGGGGCCAGCCTTGAACTCCTGATCTCTCTGCCTCAGTTTTTTTTTTTTTTTTTTT
>NW_021604602.1:7473082-7502721 GCF_004785775.1 Grammomys surdaster | reverse complement strand
CTCCCCACCCTCAAAATTCCCACCCCCTGGGGCATCCAGCCTTCATGAGGTCAAGGTTCTCTTCTTCCACCTATGCCCAGCAGGGCCCTCCACTTTTACATATTCAGCTGAAGCCCTGGATCCCCCCCTAAGTGCTCCCAGGCTGGTGGTTTAGACCCTGGGAGCTGTGGTTGGTTGGTATTGTTGCTCTCCTCATGGTGCCACAAACCCTTTCAGCTCCTTCAGTCCTCACTCTAACTCCTCTATTGAGAACCCCATGATCAGTTCAATGGCTAGTTGTGAGCATCTGCCTCTGAATATGTCTGACTCTTGAAGGCCTCTGAGGAGATATCCATATCAGGCTCTTATCAGCATGCACTTCCTGTCTTCCACATCAGCATCTACCTTTGGTGATTGCACATGGGATAGATACTCAGGTGGGGTGGTCTTGAGACGGCCCCTCCTTCAGTTTCTGTCCCTCACTTTGTCTCCATATTTGCTCCCTTGAGTATTTTGTTGCTCCTTCTAAGAAGGACCGAATCACCCTCACTTGGTCTTCCTTCTTTATGGGCTTCATGTGGCCTGCCTCAGTTTTTTGAGTGCATCACCACAGACATCTAACTTACCTCTCGTTTTTTTTTCCTCCGAATATGGGATTGTTCCCCGTTGCCATACAGCGCCACCTTGTGGGAGGAGGGAGTTTGGCTAGAGGCATCCTGATGTTTAGGTTTGAGGAATCTGCTGAGAATCATGTCCTTATATTAATCATGGCTCCCGACTTTCAAAATAATACTTTCCTTCTGTCATGTGGACTAACTCAGTGGGTAAAGAGGTAAGGATTATCTTATCTTTTTTGTGAAGAAACCTTGAAGATAAAAAGGCAGACAAATACGTATCCTTCGGATTCAAAAGTCCTATGAGTCATGTAATTGGGGGATTTAGATAGTCCATGCTTTATGTCTGGTGCTGATCCAGGTACTGAGGACACAGCTGAAGGCTGGCCAGGACCTCTGTTCTCAGGAAACGGAATAAGCATTTGAACAGCTCCCTGATCCAGGAAAGAGATAACAGACCCGACGGAGCTCCTTTAGATAGGCCGGTTAGGGGGAGCTCTGATAAATGCTGAATGAGGCCGTTACAGCTCTGAGGAGCTGAGTGGAGTCGGCTCACCAAACAGCAAATGCAAAGGCTCTGGGGCAGGAATCGACCTGCTTATTGGAGGAATGAACAGCCCACTGCGGCTGGAATAGGGGAGTGAGACACAGTCCAGCATCAGAGCAGTGAGTGTAAAGCCAATCTCGTTTTCATAGTGAAAACCTGTCTCAAAAATAAATAGACATGCCTATTTTAAGTGGACAACTTAGTAATCTTCAGCAAATGTACAAAGCTGTAGAACCATAACCACAGTCTGTAATCATTTTAGAACATTCTGCCACTCTTCAGTCCCGGCTACCGGGGAGCCAGTCCTCACTCAGACGGTTAGACGGTGGTAGACATAAACAGCAGCACATACTGTGTGTGTGTGGGGGGGGTTGATGTTGGTTGGTTGGTTTTTTTGTTTTTTTTTTGGGTGGTTCGGTTTGGTTTGGCTTTTGGGTTGTTTGTTACTAGCCTCTTGCACCTGTAAAGTGTGGTCAGACTTCATCCGTGAGTAGTCTGTGGTGTGGCAGGTCACGTTTTCTTTATTGATAGTCAGTTGATAGACACTTCAGTTGTCTCTTCTTTAGCTATTATGAATGAACAAAGCCGCCATGAGCGTTTCTATGGAGCGCTTTGTGTAGATAGCTGTTGCTTCTCACAGTGGATGCTGAGAAGTGGTATTGCTGGACCATATGCTTAATCTCTGCTTTATATGGTAAGAAACTGCTGCGTCGTTGTTCAGAACGGCTACACCACTGTACCCTTCCACCATGGGTGTGCAGGATTCCTGTTCTCCACGTCCTTGCTAACACTTGTAGTACCTGTCTTTTGATTATAAATATGCTGCTATCTTTGTGTCTGTGCACACGTGTGTTTATATGTGTATGTCAAGTATGTTTCTGTATAGGGGTGCATTTGCAGTGTATATTCATGTGTTTGGGTGCACATGTATGTGCAGGGCAACCCAGAGGGTGTTCTTTGAGGTGCCATCTAATTTTTAAGGTTTTTTTTAATTGTTGTTGTTTGTAGTTTGTTTGAGGCAGGATCTCTCTGTGCAGTTCTGGCAGGCCTGGAACTCTTAGAAATGCTTTTGCCTCTGCCTCTGCCTCTGCCTCTGCATGAGTGTGGGGACTGAAGGTGTGTGCCACCATACCTGCCACTGTGGTTTTAGAGACATAGTCTGATGTTTGGCTAGGAAGCCCCAGTGTTCCAGAAGTTGTTGCTCCACAGAGCTGGGACGGCAAGTTTGCTACCATGCCTCATTAGTCTACGTGATCATTCTCCAGAGATCCTGCTGGCCTTGGTTTTTTATGCTGAGACAAAGGTTTCACTGTGTGGCCCTCACTGGCCTGAAATGTGCTGTCTAGACTGGGCTGACCTCAAACTCAGAGACCCACATGCCTCTGCCTCCAGATGTCTAAAATTAAAGATGTGCACCACTGTACCTGGTTCCCCTAGTTTCTGAACTTCGATGAAGGATTAATGAAAAAACTTTGGAATGCTTTCTGCGCAGAGGTTCTCAACCTATGGGTCGTGATCCCCTTGGGATTCACATATCAGATACCCTGCATATCAGATACTTACATTATGATTCATAACAGTAGCAAAGTTACAGTTATAAAGTAGCAACAAAATAATTTTATGGCTGGGGGTCAGCACAACATGAGGAACAGAATTAAGAGACCATAGCATTAGGAGGGTTGAGAACAAAGGAAATCTTTGGTTTAAATTATACCCAATTTAAAGAGTATTGTTTTTTAAATTTTTTTAAATTTTCAGTATTACATTTTAAGACCTTTTGTTTTTGTTGTTTTTCGAGACAGGGTTTCTCTGTGTAGCCCTGGCTGTCCTGAAACTCACTCTGTAGACCAGGCTGGCCTCAAACTCAAAAATCCACCTGCCTCTGCCTCCCAAGTGCTGGGATTAAAGACATGTACCACCACTGCCCAGCTTAAGACCTTTTTAAGAAAGGTTTATTTATTTTACTTATATGAGTACACTGTAGCTGTTTTCAGACACACCAGAAGAATGTATTGGATCTTACAGATGGTTGTGAGCCACCATGTGGTTGCTGGGAATTGAACTCAGGACCTCCTGAAGTACAGTCAGTCAGTGCTCTTAACCGCTGAGCCACCTCTCCAGCCCCCACATCTTAAGATCTTAATCAAAGTGACCAAATCTTTTTTTATATCAGAAAGAAAATAGATCAGACAATCTTTATTTTTCAGATGTATTATGATGTGTTTTGTAGTTAGAGCCATTTGTTTTTCTTTTGCTATGATGTTTTAGTTTATTTCTAGGGGCCAGTTTTTTAATGAATTGGATTTTTAGTGTTTTGTCAGTAATTTTTAGGGGATCTTTGTAAGATTCAGATTAGCTACTTGTTTGTAATGTGAGCTTCAGAATTTTTCCAGTTTGTCTTTGCTTTGTAAAATTTTTATTTTTTAATGTGCTTGAATAATCAATCTTCTTTTTTTGTTTTGTTTTGTTTTTTTGAGACAGGGTTTCTCTGTGTAGCCCTGGCTGTTCTGGAACTCACACTGTAGACCAGGCTGGCCTCGAACTCAGAAATCCGCCTGCCTCTGCCTCCCAAGCGCTGGGATTAAAGGCGTGTGCCACCACTGCCCGGCAAATAATCAATCTTCTTATGATTTTGTTTTTTTTAATTATTAGTTAGGAAGGGTGTTTATAGCTACGTAGTTATAAAACATATTCGCTTAGTTCTAGAATTTTTATTTAGTCTAGAATTTTTATGATTTTATGAGTTATATTTATGGCAAAACTGCAGAGATGGCTTAGTGTTAAGAATACTTGCAGAAGACCTGGGTTTAATCCAAAAACTACCATGGTATCTCACAGCCATCTATAACAGGGAACAGGGAAGTCCTCTTTTGATGTCTGCAAGCACATATATACATGCAGAGAAATATCAATTTAAAAATAAAAACATTTGATCTAAAAGCAACTTTTGCCAATGCATGAGATAGAGAATGAGTCCAGTTTTTTCCAGGTGGGAAATATTCACTTACGATGTAACCTTTTTCCTACTTGGTTTGAAGCATTGTATCATTTAAGTTTCTTTCCTTTTAAATGAGTCTGATTATGAGATCTGAGCTTGTCCCTTTTATATCTTTGCATTGTATGTTTTTTATTTAATTAATTAACTTGTATTGGGGGAAAGGTGCTGGTGTAGGTGTGTATGTCCTGGGATGCAAATATGGAGGGCTATCCTGGGAGTCTATTCTTTCACCATGTGGTCCCCCATATCAACTCAGGATTGAACTTAGGACGTTGGACTTGGTAGCAAGTACCTTTACCACTGAGCCATCTCAGCAGCCTATAATGTGAATATTTTTCTATTTAGATGTTTAAAATGTTATAGGTCTGAGTAGATGAGTGTTCTGCTTATATGTGTATCCTTGTACCACACGTATGCCTGGTGCCCACAGAGGTGCTAAAGAAGGCGTTGAATCCCCTGGATTTGGAGTTACAGACAGTTGTAAGCTGACGTGTGGGTGCTGGAAATCAAACCCAGCTCCTGTGCAAGAAAAACAAGTGCTCCTAACTACTGAGACATCTTTCCAGCCTGCAGTTGTGTGCTCACATAAAGTTAAAAATAGAAAGCTCTTTCTATGGGGAATCTAAATTGTGGTCTTAATCTTTTGTCCCACAGATGATATTAACCGTGTTCTTGAGCAACAATGAACAGATTTTAACAGAAGTTCCTATAACACCAGAAACCACCTGTCGAGATGTCGTAGAATTCTGCAAGGAACCTGGAGAGGGCGGTTGCCACCTGGCTGAAGTGTGGAGAGGAAGTGGTATGTCAGACTACCCTGTACTGGCCACATACAGCTCAGGGTGCTCAGTGGAAAACACTGCTGTGACTCCTAGTTACCTGTGGAGAAGGCAGCTGATGCAGAGAAAAACAACTGTAGTATAGGGGATAAGAGTCCAGAATATGTGACTAGTAGGATGGCTCTGTGGTATGTGGGCTCCTGTACCTCAGTGTGCTTATGAGGTCAGAGGACAACTTGGAGGAGTGAGTTCTATCCTTCTGTAATATGGATTCTGTGCATCAAACTCAAATCAGCCTTGGTGACAAACACCTTTACCAACTGAGCCGTCTTCCTGGCCCAGCAGCAACTGTTTTAATGTTTGTGTCTGGAGTGTGTTATGTTGTATTTTGTTTTAATATTTTGTGTCTAGGGTGTGTTATGTTGTATTTTATGGTGCTGGGGATGGAACCCAGAACCTTTCAAATGCTCAGTACACACTCTACCAATGAATGAGCTATTCCTCAGCTTCTGTCCTAAAAGCATCAGGAAGACAGCATGTGTAAGTAGTACGTCCCCAAAACAGCATCAAACTGAGAACAGTAAAATTCTGGCTTTTGTACGGAAAGACTTGTTAGCAAGCAGGCAAGCAAAGAAAATTCTCAAAAGATAATATGATTTCAGGTAATTCTGCAAAATTTATATCCTAATGAAGAAATTTAAACTGGGTGTGTTAGTGCATGCCTGTATCCTATAATCCTAGCACTCGAAGTGAAGGCAGGAGGATCAGGAGTTCAAGGTTACCCTCTTCTACATAGTGGGTGTGAGGCCAGCCTAGGCTACATGAGACCTCATCTTGAAAAACCAAAGTTAAGAACTAAAAAGAGAATAAAGAAGTGATTGAACTTAAAAAGGAGACAGCATCAGACCAACGCACGCAAGGTCCTGGTACCACAGACAAGCTGGAAAGGGTTGTGCAGATTTTAAATAGGAGTGACATTAGAAAAGTGATGCATAGAGAACACACACCTGGTGACTTAGGTGGGAATGAGTCTACACTGGATGCTGAGAGAGCCATCAGCCATGTGAGCGTGAGGTGACAGTAAGATAGATGTCCAGAGGAAGTGTCTCTCTCCCCAACCCTTAAAGACAGGTTATTTTTAAATACTTTTATTCTTTGGAAGTTTCATACTTTTAAACTTTATTATTATTTATAGTTGTGTATGTGTGTCTGTCCATGTGTGGGAATGTGCACATGAGTGCAGGCGCCCACAGAGATCAGAGGTGTGAAATTCCTCTGCAGGATTGTGAGCGGCCTGCTGTGGCTAGAGTGTGCTGAGATCCTTCTGGAGGAGCGTATATGCTCTCAGGACTGAGCCATCTCTGCAGCCCCTAGGACTCAAAATTTAAAACGGCCAGTGTAAACATTTCAAGTCTGATATGGACCTGTATATATAAACACACTACTTTTGAAACCAAAACTATAGTGTGAAATTTACTTTTTTATTGTTCAGCTTGTACTTGTTTTTTGATATGCAGTGGGTTGAATTTGGGCTAAGCACACGTGGATTTCATGTCATACCCTTGATATTGGTTAAGCAAGTGAGGCAGAGCTTGCCTACACATGGATGACAAAAGGTTCAAAATAATAAGTCATCCTGTGCATTGTATTGTAGCGCAAAGGAACACTTCGTGTACAATAAGCAGTCTGGGGCTAGAGCGATGGCCCAGTGGGGCACCCACCCTCTTACAGAGGATATAGGGTTGGTTCCCAGCACTTAATGGTTGCACACAATCTCTGTAACTCAGGTTTCACTGGGTCCAGCGTTCTCTTCTGGCCTCCAAGGCCCTAGGGACACAAACAGTAGTGCACATACATACGTGCAGGGAAAGATGCGCACACATAAAATAAAAATAAATACTTAAAAAATAAAATACATGAAAACCAAACAATGTAAAGTAACCCAGAGGGATGATGTCTGCACTGTATCAGTGTTCCCAGCACTTAGAAAGTAATCCCAGCACTTAGAAAGCTGAAGCAGGAGGATCATGGAGTCAGAGGAACCTGAACCACAAAGTGACACACTGTCTCCAAATCCAAAAGAGTAACAATGATGGCAATAAGAAGAAAAATAGTAACAGTAGTGACATGGGAGTAAAGGTAGGTGGCACCACTGCCCAGCAAGATAGGCTATCTCTGGTGTGCACAACGTTAATGATCTTGAGGTTACCAGAAAATGTCCAAAGAGGAATGCGACCTCTCCCAGAGTCGTTCATGCACTCAGGTCTAACCTGATTCATTACCGTTTTAACATGAAGTCCATGAGACATTCCATCCCTGTGTTGGCACCTTCACAGCAGATGCTCCTTGTCCCTCATAGTGGGTCAGGGGCTTCAGCTAGACTCTGGGCTGGGGGCTCCTTTCCTTACATGTCCCTGAAATTTTTTATCTTTCATATGTTCAAAAAATGAATCATCTCTTTTGATATAAGCAAAGTCAGTTAGGCAATGAGATGACCACTTAATTCATTTATGTGACAGTATAAATTCTATACCAAAACTAAGCAAGGAAAGTGTAGGCTAATCTTAGCTTGACTGTCTTGAGGCAGTGTATCATATAGCCAAACAGAGTTCAGACTCCTGTGATGCAGAGTGATGTGGAGTTTCTAATCGTCTTCCCTTTCCCTTAGTGCTGGAACCGTGCGTGCTGCCTGTGCAGTGTAGGGCACACCCAGGGCTTTCTACAAGCTAGGCAAACTTTCCCCCAACTTACCTACACCTCTAGTCCCCTTATTTTGAACATAGATGAGAAAATCCTAGATGAAATATCAGCTAATCCATTTCAACAGCAAGTTGAAAAGTTGTGCGACATTATTAAAGTCTGTTTATAAAGGAGAGAGCACTTGGTCCACGTGAGAGCTGTCGGCTGCATTCAAGATCAGAGTTCTCAGTTAGTTACCAGTGAGTACAGTGGGTTTCTGCCTGTTCAGTAAATGACCTGAGGTAACACTCACACTTGTCACACTTGTCTCTGTAGAAGCACACACCTGTTAGAACCAGCGGAAAAGAAGTGTTCTCCTTAGTCTTCTGCCCAAACATGCAATTTATTAAATCATCAGACAAACTCAGGTTAGGATCATTCCTCCAAATACCTGTCTGCTGCTCTGCATTGTCACAGTTCTAAAGAACAAGGACTGAGGAGCTGCTGAGGCCAGGGAGTTACACACTTAAATACGCTTTCCTGGCTGAGATTCTGTACAGAAAGGAAGCAGTAGTGAGAAGCTGCTGAAATCCAAAGAAAGCCAGTAATCGAACAGTAGTCTGCCAGTGTGAACTGCTTGGTCTTGACAAGTCTACACTAGGGAGACTCAGACAAAGGTATGTAGTACTGTCTTAGCAATTATTCTACTAGTGTAAAATAAAAAATTTAATGAGAGAGTGTCTCACTAGGTAGCCCAGGCTGGCCCAGGACCTCGTATTTTTAAGGCTGGCTTCAAACTTGCCATCTTCTTACCTCTGTCTCCCAACTGATGGGATTATAGGCATGGCATGCAATAGTCTAAAATTATTAATATTTCAGAATAAAAAATTCTTGAGAGATTATGTCTCAGTAGTTAAGAATACTTGCTGCTTTTGCAGAGGACCATTGTTCAGCTCCAGTCACTCATGTTAGGTTGCTGACAGCTTCTGTCTGCCTCCAGCTCTAGAGGACCCTGTGCCCTTCTCTGGCCTCCGTTGGTACCTGAATACCCCTGCCCATACCTACACACAGACATAGACACGTACACATAAAAAGAATTTTGAAAAAGAAAAGATAATATGCGTGTGGATATCTAGGTTCTATAAATGTGAGCCCAGTGTTCTGTGAGGCCCTGAGTTCAGTCCTCAGTACAAAACCAACAGAACTGCAGAGGAACCCACGGCAGTGCCGAGGCCTGTCGAAGCTTCACTGAAGAACTCAGAGCAGTGAGAACAGAGATGCAGTCAAGTTCACTCCCCTCTTGAATGCTGGAGGTGGGCTTTCTTTGTTGTGCATTATTGTATGTGTATGTTGCCCCACCCCCTTCATTTCTCATTAATCCTACTTGCTTATTAAAGTAAACTATGGTGCTTGTAATGTTCTTGGATTCATGGGTGGGGGTCGAGGGGGAGACAGACACAGAGAGAGCAAGAGAGCGAGCACTTGCTTTGACTGGTGTGAGTCCTGTCTTTGTTTCTGGAGTAAACTGTAGTCTTTCTCCTAGAGCGTCCGATCCCCTATGACCACATGATGTACGAGCACCTGCAGAAGTGGGGGCCTCGCAGGGAAGAAGTAAAGTTTTTTCTTCGCCATGAGGATTCTCCAACCGAGAGCAGTGAACAAGGTAGGGAAATGCTTTCTTCCTTACTCACTTGTTAACTTTCGTCATACTAGTTAATTTTAGAAAACATTATTCACACCTTTTCTTCCTGTACTCAAAATTGTTGGGAGAGAGAATGTATATCCACGTGCCCTTGACGTCTGCTGTCGCAGACTCACAGCTGTATGGGACATACTCACAAGTATGTCACAGCTGTAGGCACCGGCTCTACTTCCTTACAGGATGTGTCGTTGGTAAGGTGATGCACTCATTATGATAATGTGTAAACATGTAATGTACGAAGACATTAATCTTAATAAATACCACATATATCAAATATGCAAATTTTAAAATACAACCTTGAAATAATAAAAAGGTTATGAGAGATGTTTCTAATTTTAAAGTGGACCAGGCTTTTCTTGGTATTACATCATACCATAAAAGACAAGACCAGCAAGTATGCTACTTAAAATCAAAGCCAGGCGTGGTGGTACACACCTTTAATCTCAGCACTCAAGAGACCATGCAGGTGGATCTCCGAGCTCCAGGTCAGCCAAGGCTACATAGTAAATCCCTGTGTTAAAAACAAATAAAACAAAACCAAACTAGGCAGGCATGCTGGTTTTTTTCAGTCTGCCTCGAGGGCTTCTTACTGGCCACGTGAGAGCCTTGGAACTCATTAACTCTTCATGAACCACAGAGAAAAGAAAGGAAATGAAAGAAAATTGTTGACACAGACAACAAGTACAGGCACACGCACTCTGGTCAGGCCCAGCCACCTGTCTCATCAACTCAACAAGTGTTCATGCATACTTACATAGCATCAACATATACCTACGTATGTATGTATATACATATAGACAAATGGATACATACATTTGGTAGATACAACTGAGCCCCAAATGCCACACTTTATTCCTTCTTTCTGGCCTTCTTACACTGTCTTAGACAAAAGTTCTTTAGAAAATTACCTCACAGATAAAATGTTACACAAAAGGAGTTACAGAAGGATGTTGATGTTAAGTTCAAACAGTGCTTCATTCTCTAAGCTCATTATAAGTTCAGAGCCACAGTTTTACGTGGCCTTGCTGTATCATGGTGTATACCTGTGGCCTCATCCTTGGACGTGACCTAGAATGAATGTTTTTCCTTGATCACACATCTGTCCCAAGCCAATTTCTCTTCTTAGTACAATTTATGAAAGCCCTGTGTATTCCTTATTGTGCAGCCTTTACTTACTATTCTATGAGGAGGGGCCACATTCTGTTCTTAATTCTAACTTTATTATATTTTTATAGCAAAACAACTAAAACCATCTCCTTAAACTTTCTTCTTAAAATTATTTGAATCAAACCAGGAATTCTATAAAGTCATTAATTCATCTAAACACCATTAATTCATGAAAGTTCAAATTCATGTTGATCTGTAGGGAATTTGCTCAATAATGTGGACTGATGCCCAAGTACCACTAGGCTGTAGTGACAGGAAAGGTCTATCAGCAGTGAGGAACACTCTTGGGACGAAGTCTCTAAGGACACTGGGTTCTTAGAGCTCACACATCACAGGCCATGCACAGTGGTGGGCCATCTCCAGAGAACTCACCTGTGTGTCTTTAACCTTTCCTTGATGGCTCCTGACACTTTCCCTGTTGTTGTTGTTGTTGTTGTTGTTGTTGTTGTTTTTTCTCAAAACAGGGTTTCTCTGTATAGCCCTGGATGTCCTGGAACTCACTCTGTAGACCAGGCTGGCCTTGAACTCAGAAATCCGCCTGCCTCTGCCTCCCAAGTGCTGGGATTAAAGGCGTGCGCCACCACCACCCGGCGTTGTTGTTTTTGAGACAAGGCTTTGCTCTGTAGCCTCAGCTGGCCTGGTTCTCAATATGTGGACCAGGCTGGCCTCAAACTCATAGAGACCTGCCTGCCTTTGCCTCTGAGTACTGGACTTAAAGGAAGGTACCACCATGCCTGGTAGTTAAAATACACTGTTTTGTTTGTTTGTTTGTTTGTTTTTATACTTATTTTATTTACTTATTTATGTGTATGAGTGTTTTGCCTGCATCTATGTCTGTGCACCACATAACATGCTGGTGCTTTCTGAATCAGAAGAGTGTCAGATCCGCTGGGACTTGTAGTTACAGAGGGCTATGAGCCACCATGTGGGTGTTGGAGAATTAAACCCAGCGTCTTCAAAAGAATAGCCAGTGCTCATAAGCACAGAGCCATCTCTCTAGCCTCTTTTGATAAAGTCATGTTTGAGATTGAGTGTGTGCGTGTGTGTGTGTGTGTGTGTGTGTGTGTGTAATTAAAATACAAAAAGCAGTCCATGAAAAGACTTGATTGCAAAACATTTTTAGCTGTACTAAGTCTTGGATTTCTTGGGCTGGTATTTTATACTTATTCTCGATAAGTATGCAAGTAAGTGAAAAGTTGAAGGGTTGGTAGTTGTATCTGTTATTTTTTTTCTCATTTCCGTGGGGAAAATAACTGAGAGCCAAAGAGATGACTCAACAGCCCCTCTTCAGAGGACCTGAGCTGAGTCCCCGGCACCCAGCCACACTGCCTATAAGTCCAGGTCCAAGGGCATCCAGTACCTTCTTATGGCTCCCATGAGTACTGCCCTCATGTGCATGAGTCCACACACAGACACTTATGCATACAATTAAAAATAAAGTGTTACATGTGATGACACACACTTCTAATCCCAGCACTTAGAAAGCAAAGGCAGAGAGAGAAGCGTCTCTATGAGTCTACATGGCAAGTTCCAGGCCAGCCAAGGCTATATAAAATACAGCAAGACCTCGTCTCAAAAAAAAAAAAATAACCAAAAAAATAACAGTAATGATGATGAGTTTTTAAATCTGGAAATAATAAGTTCAGTACTCATGCATGAAACTCAAAAATATAAAATAAAAATCTAGAAAAGATAGCTGACAATGTTTCTTTTGGCTTCCAGTTTAAAAAAGACAGCTGTCCGTCACAGTGGGAAGGGTATGATGGGAAAGCTGCTCCAGCTGTGGGGTCAGGAGTGAGGCATTGCTCACACTCAGGAAGCAGAAGATGAGCGCTAGTGCTAGCTCTCTTCCTCCTTCAGTCCAGAAACCCAGACCGTGGCACAGTGTGACACACATTTGGGGAGGGTCTTCCCGGTCTCCCCACCTTAGTTAAACCTTTCTGGAAACCCTTCGTAGACACACACAGGTGGTTTGTGGTGTTTATAATCCAGCTATCAGTGTGGAAGGGCTATCACAGTGCACTTCATCTTCTCATCCCTGTAGGTGCCCGTCAGACCCAAGAGCAGAGAACTCAGAGAAATGTAGTAAATGGACCTGGAGAAAAGCGCACTGAAAATGGGGTAAGTCATGTGAACTAAATTGAATGTGTGTGTGTGTGTGTGTGTGTGTGTGTGTGTGTGTGTGTCTGAATTGTACAGAGCGCTGGCTCCATCTCTGCAGTGTAGATGCTCTGATTACTGTCAGGATTGAGGAACAGAGTAGGCGGAGAGGCACATGTCTGAGCAGTCGCAGGGAGAGAACGTCAGTACTCTGTAGCATTGGGCAGTAGGCTTGATGTTACAGTTAGGTCATATGAAGACTTCCTTTTTAGGAATATTGTGTTCATGGAGAGAACAAGGGGATAGGGAAAATTTATCTCTGATCTTTTTTTTTTTTTTTTTTTTTTGGTTTTTCGAGACAGGGTTTCTCTTTATAGTCCGGGCTGTCCTGGAACTCACTCTGTAGACCAGGCTGGCCTCGAACTCAGAAATCCGCCTGCCTCTGCCTCCCAAGTGCTGGGATTAAAGGCGTGCGCCACCATCGCCCGGCTATCTCTGATCTTTTTTGAAATTTTTATAACTTTTTCAAATAATTTTAAGACTAGAGGACTGGTGTATTTCTTTCCGCTCTGAAACTAACCAGACATTTAACCTTGGGCAAGTGTGTATGTGGCCTTGTTAGATGCTAGTAAGAAGGGCGGAGGGAGCCTGACTGTACACTGCTGCATGATTTGCACACTGGCTACAGTTGCCTCACCTCCTTGCTGCTTACTGACATGCTGGTTTTGTTGGTTTACCTCTGTGAATGCACAGGTTGAGGATCGCGTATTCAGAGGCTTTCCGATCTCATAGCTTTTCAGATTGGAAATACTTGCATAGGCTTCATTGATTGAATACCCTTAATCCAAAAGTATGGGATTTTGAGCTTTTGGATAAGGGAAATCTAATCTGAATTGCCACTGCTGCTGCCACCACCTCTTCCACCTCTTCTTCTTTCTCCCCCTTATCCTCCTCCTCCTAAGACTTTTAATCTTACGTATAAGTGATTTGCCTGCATGTATGTATCTATATATATACACCATATGCATGACCAGTGCCCATGAAAGCCAGAAGAGGGTTCTGGATCACCTGAAACTGAAGTTTCAGACAATTGTTAGCTGTCATGTGGGTGCTAGGATCCAAACTCAGGTCCTCTGCAAGAGCAGCACCAAATCTCTGCTTCTTTGAATCACATGACATCCATCTTTGTAAAAGAAGGATACTAGCCTCCTACTCCTTCCTCATCTTCCCTCTCCCAAAATTGTAAGCAGTATATAGCTTATATTGTCAAGGTTGACAATATTTATATACATGTATCTAATTCTAACTAGTTACCATTTTAGACTCTGTCTACAGAGTGTTCTGGGCTGTAATTCAGTTGTTAAGAGTGTTTGCCTAGGACGTATGAAGTTCTGGGTTCCATCTCCACCACCACACAAACCAAAAAGGTGTCATAGGCCTATAACTTCAGCAGCGAGGAGGTAAAGACAGGAGGGTTCTGGGTCATCCTTGACTGCATTGTGAGTTGAAAGCCATCTGGGATAGGTGAGAACCTGTCCTGAAAGGGAGGGAGGGAGGGAAGGAGGGAGGGAGAGAGGGAAGGAGGGAGGGAGGGAGGGAAGGAGGGAGGGAGGGAGGGATCTCTTAAGATTTCCTGACACAGCTCTGTGTAGCAGCACATGCCTGTCTTTCAAGCCCCAGGGAAGCAGATGGCAGCTTGCTTTCGTTCAGGCTAATCCTTGGCTACATCGTGAAGCTCTGGGCTATCTTGGGCTACATAATGAGACTGTCTCAAAATAGATGGATGGACAGTTGGATGGATGGATGCTCGGTGGAATCTCCGATTGTGTAAACGTAGTGGGATCTAAAGCGTCCTATGTGACCGCTCCTGTCACATGTCATACGTGCCAGGCTACATAACCTCCAGGACACAGGCACACATCACAGTAGAATTCAGAATTAACAGCATAGCTTTAAAAATCCTTTTTTTTTTTACATTTATGTGCGTTCGTGCATGCGTGTGTGTGCACACACGTGTTTGTGTTAGTGTGTGTGCTATAAGAGTATGTGGAGGCCAGAGGACAACTTGAGGAGTCAGTCCTATGCTTCTGCCATGTGGGTGTCAGGGCTGGGACTCAGGTTGTCAGTCTTGGTGGCTAGTGTCCTTACCTGTTGAAAATCCCTTTGAGTTCTAAGATTCTCCATGATCTAAGCTTCAGGGATGGTAATGTAAGACGAATGACAGAATAATATTCTTATGTGTAACAAAGGTAGAAGGCTACTTTTTATAGGTCTGTGATGTTTACTTCCTTGATAACATTGTTTATGTTAAGAGCAACACAATTTAGACCTGAAGCTACAATTAAAGTTTGTCTATGGAGCTGGAGAGACGGCTCAGCAGCTGGAACACCGGCTGCTAGTCCACACTATCCGGTTCAGTTCCCACCACTCACACGGAGGCTAGCACCCATCTGTAACTCCAGTTCCAGGGATCTACCACTCTCTTCTGGCTTCTGAGGGAACCCCATCCGTGTGCTGCACAGACATACAGGCAGACAAAACACTCAGACACATAAAATAACTTTTTAAAAGTGTGTCTCTGTTCCTTTAAAGAGTAATTAGAGGAAAGTCTGAGATCCCGTCTAGAGAACTAACTGCTTCGAGCATCACATCAAAGATGATTTAATATACTTGATAGCACACACACCTGCCTTTTAATCCTGTGGTGCATCGCCTAGTAACGCACTTCATTGTCTCCAAAGCACCTTACACGCATTTCTAAATTAACAAGATGTTAGGAATCCTTTCCCCGTGATTTCTGTGTTCCGGATGGAGCAGTTGCATCTTAGTGTTCTGTGTGTGAGCTGAGACAAGGAAGAACAGACAAACAGAGCTGTGGGGGAGAACCATGTGTGGGTTGGAGTACAGCAGGATGCTGGACCTCTGTGAGTCATGCCCAGTAGCTGTTCAAGCAAGGGCTGGGGAAGTTCTCTACAGCCTGCAAGTCAGCAGGACATGCTGCTCTAGGTAGTGGTTGACTGTGCCACACAGGTACTTGGCTTACTCTCTCTTGTGTGCCCTGTGTGCGGCTCTAAAGACCATGGGTTCTTTGATTCAATGCAAGTGTTCACACATATGACTTACTACTTTGAAAGGACACAGTGCATGGTAAAGTGTTTTCTTTGGTAGAGTTCTGGATGCCCTTAGTCCTGCTTCCTCAGCCACCCTTGCTGAGAAAGCGACCTCCTGCTCTACTGACACATGTCCAGCATACTGTGAGTCCAGGACATTCTGTTTCTTCACGTGTTACAAGCAGAGCTCATCTTTAGGTCTATGATCTATTTTGAGTTAATTTTTGTGTATGGTAAGGTAGAATTCCAAATTCATACTTTTGCATTGTTTTATTATTTGATAAAAAATATACTATCTTTTCACCTAAATTGCCTGACATATGATCAATTGAATAAAAATGTCATGATTGACTTTTGGAAGCAGTTATTAGTGTGGTCACTCAGTGTTCACTTTTCCTGTGGTACTGAGGCCATGGTTGTGCATGTCAGATAACAGTTGTCTAGGAAAGTAATCTAGACGTTAACTACTCTAGGTAGAGGTGGGGTCAGGCCAGCATCTAACTGCTTCTGAGGCAGTTTTTGCTTAGTCTGCCTTGTTGCAGATAGATGCCTGTTGTTTCATCCCTTGCCAGCAGTTGATGTCACACCTCTGCCTGGGACGCCCATCCAGGGTCACCTGTGGCTTGGGCTCTGCTCAGTACCGTCCAGTCCCCGCCGCTTCTGTACACCTACTGTGTATGTCATATGGATGTCAGGAGTCTCTTTACTTTCATTTAGTGGCATTTGGGATTTAATGAAATTAGGAATAAATAGTCCTCTGTTTATGAGTGGGGCCATATAAATTCATTCTGACTTTGTCAAACTTACTGATTCTGAGGCTTAGCATCTATTAATAATTCTATAAAGTTCCCTACGGGCATTTCATCTTCCTCCCCCTTTTCCTGTTGGATCTTAATTAGATTTTTTTGTTTTGTTTTGTTCTCCTTGGCTCTTAAATTTCCTTTGCTTTGTGTTGTGTTCTACATTCTTTAATAAAAGACATTTTTCAGCCAGTGAATTTGTCTTCAACTATATCTGTTTGGTTGCTTAGTACACATAAGGTGGTCTTAATATTTGTAATGGAAAAAAAACAACAAAAACAAAATCCAGGAGGAAATACTTGAGACTCATGCTCAATGATTAACTTATAAGTTAATATACTAAAGATATAAAGAATTCCGAAAACTGAATAATTTTTATTCATGTTTTTATTTTTTTAGTTAATATTTTTATACATTTTTATCATGTTTTTCTCCTCCCCAACTTCTCTCAGATCCTACCCACCTAACTTTATATTCTCTCTCTTATTCTCTCTCTTAACAAATGGGGAAAACCCATAAAACAAACAAACGAAAAAATAAGACAAAAATGCCAAAGCGAAACATAAAGCTCACAAAAAAAAAAAAAAGTGGCATTTATTTTGTAATTGTGTTCAACATCATTAGTGTTTGGGAAAATACAAACTAAAATCATTCTAACACCTAGTGCTAAAAGGCTGATATAGCAGGTTTGATCTGGCGTGGAGAGGAGAGGCAGGAACCAGATGCACTGCCGGGTGGGAACGTAGACACTGTAATCTGCAGAGCGTTTGGCAGCTTGGAATTTAAATGTCAGTCTGCCATATAAACAACACTCTGCTGCTGAGAGAAGCCAGTCTTTGCGGAGACGTCAGTGTGGATGGCTAGAGAGCCATATCCAAGACGGGCAAAGCCCGAGGGCAGATGCCAGCTCTGGGTTTCTTTTGTTGCCCAAGGCTCTGCCTTCTGCTGATTGCTCTCTTTGCTCAGTGAAGCTTCTAAGAATGGAAAAACACCCATATGCATAAAATAAATTAATTAGAAATTTAAGATAAATATGTTTAATCTTGTATTTGGATGGTTACCGTGAGTGTAGCTCCAGGTATCCTATCAGCCATGATCTTGTGAACAGTCACTTGCCGTGGTACTTTGGCTATGGTTCTCATTGGAATCCACATGCACTGGGTTTTTGCTGCAGGGTCTTCTCTGTGGCCCTGGATGTCCTAGAATGACTCATAGAGGTCTGTCTACTGGGATTAAAGGTATCCTCACTGTGCCTGGCACTGGCTAGCTCACACACTCTCTCTTTTTATATATTTGTTTGCTTGTTTTATGTGAATGAGTGTTTTGCATGTATGTATATCTGTGTATCTGTGCACCACATGTGTGCTTGTTGCCCATGGAGGCCAGAAGAGGGCACCAGAGCCTCTGGAGCCAGAGTTACAGACAGTTGGGAGCCACCACATGAGTGTTGGGAACTAAATCCAGGTCTTCTGCAGGAACAAGTGTTTCCAATTTCTGAGCCATCTCTTCAGCCCCTTTTTTGTTTATTTATTGTGAACTGTGCACACAGAAAAATGTATAAAATGTGCTGTTCAAAGAATTACTCAGAGGCTCTGAGGATTTCCAGTCAAACTTAGAATTTCTCAACTTATTCTTTTTAAACCAATCCTATGTTGTTTGTTTTAGCTCTGAAGACACTTAACACAAGATGTTTGATGGTGGTAACTTTTAAACTTCTGCTCAGATTTCTCAGGTTGTTTTAGAGGAAGAAATATAAACAAAAAGCAGTTGTATTAAAAATACAGCAGAGGGCTGGAGAGATGGCTCCAGTAGTTAGGAGCACTGACTGCTCTTCCAGAGGTCCTGAGTTAAATATGTTGGCTCACAACTGTCTGTAATGGGATCTGATGCCCTCTTCTGGTGTGTCTGAATAGTGTGACAATGTACTCACATAAAATAAATAAATAAATCTTTTTTTAAAAATACAGCAGAAGTAGAACACAGTTCCCAAGTAAGTTGTGGCTCAGGTAGCTGCTTCAGAGCACCGTCAGAGGTTGCCAGAGGGAGCGGGAGCTGTCAGGGACTTCTGTAGAGATGGACGAGGGGAGGGCAGATTTGGTAGTGGCATAAATTGTAACTGAGGTGTAGGTGTGCCAGCTATGGGGACAATTAGAGTTCACTACTCTGAGCTTCAATTAAATCTCTTTTTGAGACCAGTTCCTGTTACTGTCCAGGGGTCTTGACTGGGTTTGTCTTCTCTGCTGGCTAAAGATGAAAAGGCAGGGAAAATCTCAACCACAATAGGTAACAGCAGGGATAATGGCAGATCTCAGACACATCGGCTAGCAGACTCTGCTAAAAGAAAGGTTTTAAGGGGTGAGTACACACACCCAGTCTCTCCTTGATGACAGGGGGTTGTAAGGGTCTCTGAAGGAGGTCTTCCTTCCTCAGTTTAGAGTTGTTCAGTTTGAACCAAGACAGAGAGGCTGATGGGTCCATAGCTTTGGGATGAAGATGTCCTGATCTGACCTTGACCTTGCAGGACCAGTCCACAGGCAGTGCCCACAGGAAGTTCACCATCTTTATTATCTAGATTTGGTCCATCTCCCTATCTGTGCCTGTCAGGGAATCTTCTTAACAGTTCCTCAATACAAAACAATTTCCATACATATAAAATACAATGGTAACATGTTTATGTAGGAATAGTGTATACATGCTGCTTTGGTTGCCAGACAGGAAAGCGGTGGTTCACAGGAGGGGAGCTGTGGTGTGAGGTGCAGGGACACTCTTTTGTATACTAGTATTTTGTCTTGTGGGTGGATTGCTCTCAGCATGGACTTAAAGGACAACAAAGCATCTTTAGGATAGCAGTTGCCAAGACAAGAGAGCTTCAGATCAAGAGTAGAACGTGTGTCCAGTAGAGCAGAAGCACTGAAGAGCCACACATTGCCAAAGGCCAGTCTGAAATGTCCAAGCACATGCGCAGTTCCAAGTTATACCAGTGGGTTGGGGAAGCTACCAGTGGGTTTTTCCTCCCTAAATTATAACACCAGAATATCATTTTTTTTTAAATGGGACTTGTGAGTGTAGTGAAGTGATGTTTTGGGGACGCGTATTAGTTACTTTCTGTTGTTATGAAAGAATGTCCTGGCAAAAAGCAACTCAAGAGGGGAAAAGGGGCCACGTGATTGGTGGTGCATGCCTTTAATCCCAGCGGAGGCTGGTGGGTCACTGCATGTTCAAGGCCAGCCTGATCTATAGAGGAAGTTCCAGGACAGCCAGGACTACACAGAGAAACCCTGCCTCAAAAAGAAAAAAAGAAGAAAAGAAAAAGGTTGTTTTTGGGCAGAGTTAATCATTATGGAGAAGCTGTGACAAGAAGACAGGAAAGGACCAGTGCAGGAGCAAGGGACCAGCTGGTCATAGTGTGTCTACACACAGGAAGTAGGACCTTGGCATAACACATCAAAGCCAGTATTGTACTTCTTCCAGCAAGGCTCTACCTCCTGAAGTTTCTAGAACCTCCTGAGCAGCCGCAGCCTGTGAACCAAGTGTTCAAATACAGGAGTCTGTGGGGACAGCTCTCATTCCAACCTCTACAGGACTCCACCCACAGCAGGAGAGCCTGGGATATTTCCCCTGAGGTCACCAGGGTCAGCCAAAGTGTGCTACTAGTCTACATCTAGTACACTTTATACTTCCCTCGAGCAGCTCAAGCACGTGACAGACAGACAGACAGACAGACGCATGCACGTACGCATGCACACAGCACCTCCCAAGCTCACAGCACCTTCCAAGCTCCAAGATGGGAGTCCCCATGTGTCTGCCATTTCTTGTCCTGCCCCCACTCCCTCTGCCTCACTTCCGTTTCCAGCAGTCTCCCTTTACTTGGATGTTTGTTTTGGTGGGCCAGTGGGTTTAGTTAGGCTTGCTCACAGGAGCACTGATGAGCAGTTATCTCAGGAGCACAGGCAGTTTACCAGTGGCTACTGTCTCAGCAACCATTAACTGTCAGTAACCCTGGAGGAAGGCATGGAGTCGGGTGAAACCTTACCCATCCTGACAGGATGCTGACAGCCCACTCCTATGCAGTTCCTATAAAGTCGTCAGAGCTGCTGTGAGGCCAAGAGCTCAACAGGCATGCCGTGCCCCAAGTCAGGGTCCGTACCATTCCTCTCTGTCCTCCAGCTCCTTCGGCTTTGTTCCTCCTCTTCATGTTCCCTGAACCTCGATTCGGGTGGCATAGATAGCCCATTTACAGCCGAGCAGTCAGTTGTCACTTACTCAGCATTTGGGCCAATTGTAAATCTCCACAGTAACCATTCACCACTGTAGACTGAAGCTCTCTAACGGAAACTCACAGGGGCACTGAGCTGGGGCATAAACCTAAGTATCTAGGAGGCAGTGTGGTGGTCACAGCATGTTCATTAGCAAGACAGCAGCATTGGCTTATCCTCTAGGGCCTATGACTAAGCTAAAAATGGCAGGCATGCGCTTCTCCACAGAGCAAGCCCAGCTCCAGTCAGAAGGCAGTGGGTGCCCTGTAACTGCAGCAGTATGGTCCAGTGAGCACATCCTGCGTAGCAAGTCAGCAATGTCGGGTGCAGGTCCGCAGCTAAGTGAAGCTGCTGACGTTGCTCTCCCAGAAGTCTGTGCAGGGGAACTTTAGTTTTGGTAGAACATGTTTGTGTTAAAATGGAAGCTTCTGTAACTTGACAGCTTAAAATAGCTATTTTTAGGGACTGGCAAGATGGCTTAGAGGCCAAAGGTGCTTGAGGAAAGCATCTTCCTTCTGCATGTGGGAAGGAAAGAGCTGCCTCTTCAAATTATCCTGACTGCCTATGGTATGTGTGCAAATTAATTTATTAACTAAATAATGTACAATATCTAATTTTTAAAAGAGTGGCTCTACATTGCTCCATCAGGATCTTTAGATAAAAGAATAATATTCAGGTAGAATGTTGAACAAATCCTGGTTTGAGTCGGTATTCCTGGAGCTTAGAGTATGCTCAGATAATCCTAAGAGTTTAGGAAGAGGCAGAGCTGGTAGCGTGTGGGCTGCAGCTGGAGAGACAGCACAGCAGTTAGAGCCTGTTCTTTCAGAGGACCCAGATTCAATTCCAGCACCCACATGGCTGCTCACAACTCTCTAACTCTGCCTGCCTCTATGGGAAGCACAGACATCCGGCAAAACACCCATATACGTAAAATTAAATTCCAAAACTAGAAAAATAATTGTAATTGTAAGAGGTTAAAAAGTGCCAGGCCTTAAAGGGATCGAGAGAGAGAGAGAGAGAGAGAGAGAGAGAGAGAGAGAGAGAGAGAGAGAGAGAAAATGTAGAAGTAGGTAGTGAGGATCTCAGGGGTGTCATACAACACAGCCTTCCTGGTTAGAAAGGAAGGGTTCAGAGGAAGACCAGGCCTTTAGGATGGCACTCTGCTGCTTTTCTGAGCTGCCTCCTTTGGCTCTGTCCTAACTTTTCCCATGGCTCCTCTCCCAGAGTCCTCACACACCAGCATGTGGACTTGAAGGATATGTGCACAGTGCACAGAGCACATCTCAGAGAATCTGGCTTGTGCATGGCGAGGCTTAGTGAGTTGTGCTCTGTGTGAAGGGCTAAGAGGACAACAGACTGCCTGCATTGCCGTATTGTGCTGTCTGCTTCTGTGTGCTTTCCCATCTGTGAGGCAGAGTGCCCCTGGCAACTGCTGATGGACGTTCTGAGGCTTGTGTAGGACAGGTATACGGCCAGTCATCGGGCTCCACTTCTTTCTTTTTATGTCCAACCTACATGCACCATTCTGTCAGGTAATAGCTGAACCATACAGAAGGTTTTCAATGAATATTTGCATTTTAGAATCTATTTGTATTTCAGTGTCTCTAGAGCAGTGACAGTGAATTTTTGGGGGCAGGGATCATCTGTATATTTACTTTTTTGGTTGTTTGTCTTTAACCGTTTGCCCACCCTGTTTGCTCAAATACACCTGTTAAATCCCGCTTCAAAACAGAAGAACTTCAGTTATGAACACCTACAAATGGTCATGTAATATTTTATTAAATATAGTATCTGAGATTTACTCATTAGAAAAATGGTATTTAGAAAAAAAATACCTGTTATTTACCTTTAATAAAAGTAGTCACCAGATAGGTGAAGTTCTTGTCAGGAAAAAAACTAAGTTTTATTCTTCTAATTCCTTGGGAACCTATCTAAAACCAAGCCGTGTGTGAATTGTGACACTTAGAGAAAGGAATTCTGCAGAAGGAAATACATACCAATGAGTTCTTTTGTTCCCTACAGGTCGGGAATCCACGTGTTGAACTTACTCTCTCAGAACTTCAAGATATGGCAGCCAGGCAGCAGCAGCAAATTGAAAATCAGCAGCAAATGTTGGTTGCCAAGGTACATTCAAAAGAATCATGATTCACAATGTGTAATTTTCAACATGCTGTTACGGTTGAGGTCACCGTCATGGGTGGTGAGATGGGGCTGTGCCAGGGAAGTCAGTCTGAGCAGCATGTGTGGTACATCCTGTAGTGGCACACGTGCCGGAATCTTCTTGATGTTGGAGTTGCATCAGAGCCTTTGGTCTTTGGTACACATCCGTTACAGAATGGTGAGTGATTGGTCTAACCAAATGGCTGGCAGAGTGTGCAAAGATCCCTGGGTGTGATCTCTGCCGTGTAGTAGGTTTTGCTATCCTAGAGGAGACTGGCAGTCTGATGAAAGCTTTGGTGGGGCCCTGGAAGAGTGATAGCCAGTTAACAACTGGGCTTTCCGAGTGCTTTCCCACATTGACGTGTTAGGGCTATTACAGTGTGGGCATCGGTGGGGCCATTACATATCCCATGTCCTGCTTGTGGGTAAACACCGGAAGTGGGTTTGGAGAGTTTTCTAAGTCATGGTTTAGTTGTGCTTGATAATCAAGTAGAAAAAAATCAGAGCTACTACCTATCCCTCTTGAGGTGATTCATGCTGCCTTAAAGCAAAGCAAGCCCCTGAACGACAGCCTTTAGTCCCAACATTCTAGAGGCAGAGGTAGACGGGTCTCTGTGAGTTCAAGGCTAGCTTGATCTACAATTTGAGTTTCAGGACAGCCAGGGCTACACGGAGACCCTGTCTCAGGAAAGAAAAACAACAAATAAAAAGGGCCTCTGAACATTCTGGCTTGGCTTGCTATCCTCTGTGTTGTGTTTTTCTTTTGTATATGTGTGTTTAGGTGTTAGTAGCACGTGTGCCATGGCATAGGTGTAGGGAAAAGACAAATTCTTAGAGTTGGTCTCTCCCTCCACCATCTGGGTCCCGGGAGATGAGCTTAGGTTCAGGCTTGGGAACAGTGCCTTTACCCATCTGGCTGGCCTGTCTGTCCTCTCTGTAGAGTTACTCAGTCAGCAGGGCCTAGTCTAGTCTTTCTTTTATGCAGATGAGAATTGGTTGTATTTTCTTGAAAATGTATCTTTAATAAGATGTCTGACAAGATGGCCTGAATTCCATTCCTGGAGCTCACATCTTAGAAGGAAAGAAGCAGTGTTCCTGTGGGCTATCCTCTGACTTTTACTGAAGCAGTTCCTGTGGGTTATCCTCTGACTTTCACTGAAACAGTTCCTGTGGGTTATCCTCTGACCTTTACTTGCACATCAAGGCACACATGTACCCACACACTTATACTCACACATTTTTTTTAAAGTTGTTTCAAAGCTTATTGGACCTCAAGAATTATAAAAACAGTATTGTAGAGCTGGAAAGATAATTCAGCAGGTCAGAGTAATTGCTGTTGTCCAGAGGACCTACATTCATCTCCCAGCACCCACATCAGACAGCTCACAACTGCCTGTAACTCCAGCTCTAGGGGATCTGACACCCTTTTCAGGCCTCTGTGGGCTCTTGCACACATATGTCATGCATAAAACACACACACAAATGTAATGACGAAAGCTATAGATTCTTTACACAATATAAACAACAAGTTAATTTCCAATCTGAAATATTTGAGCATGAATTTCTGTACCTTCATGAAGTGAGTGAAGCCTGTGGATTCATGTGTAAGGCTATGTGCACGGATGGGACCACACACACTTACTGCTGACTTAACTCTTAAGGCATGTTTTCACGTGAGGAGGAGAAAAACTGGTGAGAAGCACTGTGTGCATTTTATTGTAGGATTGTCCTATTGTAAAATGTTTCACCATTTAAAGGTACTAACTATGAAGAAAGCAAACAGTCCCTTGATTGCTTAGCATGAGGTAAAGATTGGAGGTTCATCTAGTGATCTTCTTTCCATGTGGGCAGAACTCTTTACTATTTAGGAAATTGAGTGTGGGATCCTTAGAAGTAGGATCAGGAGCCCTGAGCAGACAGACAGCAGGAAGCAAGGCCGCTGGGACTCGCTTGACAGATACTATGGCATGGGGAGGGAAACGCGGAGCGGACCCGAGTCCTTGCTGTGACCTTTCAGCAGAGGCACCAGCATGTGCAGATCAGTGGATGTAGTCAGGTCTCCTTAGATTCCCAAACTCAAGTTGCCTCACACATATGGACGTCCAGTTATGTCACTTTTGTGTGGTCTGCTGTGTGCAGAATTCGTTCAGTGTTCTTTAACAGGTGATGCTATAGGGTGCGCTCAGTTTGTTTGTTTGTTTGTGTAAAGTTTCCATTTGCAGAGCTTAGATTTTTCATTCTTTATTAGGAGCAGCGTCTACATTTTCTAAAGCAACAGGAGCGCCGCCAGCAGCAGTCCATTTCTGAAAATGAAAAGCTTCAGAAACTGAAGGAGCGAGTGGAAGCCCAGGAGAACAAGCTGAAGAAGATCCGTGCCATGAGAGGACAAGTTGACTACAGCAAAATCATGAACGGCAACCTGTGTACGTGCTGCACGGCCTTGTGCCCCACACCCAGGCTAAGTCAGGGCAGACCGGCCAGTGGCCTGGCAGTCCCAGTCACAAACCCAAGTGACACTGTGCGTGTTCTAACACTTAGCTCTCCCCCGCAGCAGAAAGGATGGAGCTCATTGGGTTAACTGCGATTTTTAATTATATACTCTTTCTCCGAAAAGAGCTAATGAAGTCTGAATGAGGTTGTGTTCTAGGATGGTATTTTTTGAATTCAATTTCCTGAATTTCTTAAAATATAAATTTAATTATGGGTTTTTATAGGGTACAATGTAATAATTCTATGAATGTATCTTATGTGTATTGGTTAATCAGGCGGTTCACATTTCTGTCTCCTTAAACATAAAATTTTGATAAACTTATGGTGATTTTTGCATATTTATAACATTCGGTGATGGACTGGTGTCAGGTTGCTCCAGGGCTATAATAGTAGTCTGTCTTTGTTTAAGTACTTAAGTTTCATCCATGCAGTAAGATGACCATACAGCCAGGTACGCTCCACATGCCTGTAATCTCAGCCCTTGAGAGGCAGAGACTGTGCAGTGAGGCCTCATCTCAGCAAACAGTTACAGTTACATCACACAGGTGCTTCTCTTGCTTCTCTATGGACTCGGGTTTGTTGTGTTTGTTTCTCAGTTCAGCTAATGCCTGTTTAATGTTACAGCGATGGGTAAGACCTTCACAACAAACCTTGTATCTTGTTCTCTGGGATCTGAAGTGCTTTGATCAAACTAGCTTTTGAATTGATACCCCTAAAGAACATTCTGTAACTAATGGAAACATAGTTATTGAGTTTGTGAATAGTCATGTCATGGAATTCAAAGCCTGTTGGTGTGTTTTAGAGTCAGGTAGGCTAGAACACCTGCACAGCAAATCTCATACTCAGAGCTTCTTCATCCCTAGCTCTTGGAAGGAAAAAACTCTGTTTTGCATTGTACATATACTTTATCTTTATTATTTTATTTTTATGCATACGCTTTAATCCAAGGCTAACACTAAATAATACCAGAATTATGTGTAATGAATAGAAATGAAGACAGTATAGCCTTTAAATAACCATTTTTCTTTTTTGGTAATTGCAGCTGCTGAGATAGAAAGGTTCAGTGCCATGTTCCAGGAAAAGAAGCAGGAAGTTCAGACTGCAATCTTACGAGTTGATCAGCTTAGTCAGCAACTAGAAGATCTAAAGAAAGGGAAACTGAATGGGTTCCAGTCATACAACGGCAGGTTGACAGGGCCAGCGGCAGTGGAGTTAAAGCGACTGTACCAAGAGCTGCAGGTAAGAGCCTGGGTCTGGGGATGGTTAAATGCAGGTATTCTCCTCCTGACTTTCTCTTTAGAATATCATGGGTATTCTGAGCCTGGAAACAGATTCATAGATCCTAACTTCATAGTGGCTCTGTCATCTACATGTAAATGCCTTCAAAGGGTTCACTCCTAATACCTCCTCAGTGCAGGCTAGGGCTTGGGACTTACTTAGGGAGACAAAACAGTCAGATTTCAGCCTTCGACATTTCCATCTCTCAGGCTTGGAGAAATGGTTCGGAGCTCTTAAGTACTTACTGTTTGTGCAGAAGACTCAAGTTCAGTCTCTAACACCACATGGTTCACAAGCATCTGTGACTCCAGGGGAGCTGATGCCCTCTCCTACCCTGTAGGCACTTACACACACAGAATGTGCGTACCATTCATCCAACACACACACACACACACACACACACACGTACACATAAATAAAACAATAATAATAAAATGTCAGTTACAGTTCAGTGGTGTACTGTATTTGGAATTTAGGGTTATCTTTGTGACCCTCCAGTTACGTCCGTAGTTGAAGTTCTTCATTCAGTGGCCTGGAGTTTGCTCCTGGATTCTGTAGAGCTGCTGCAGGGGCTGCCCCCAAGACTGAGTGCTGTTGGCCCTTGTCCTGCATGTACTCTGAAGAGGATGAATAGTTGAAGATGTTGGTCCTGCTTCTGTTCCATAAGAACTCTGCTAGGCAAGAAGAGCATGAACTCAAGGCCAACCTGTGTATATAGGAAGTTCCTGTCTCAAAAAACAAAGATTGGTGATCCTGGTCAGTGGTGGAGTTCTTGCCTGCCATTATTTATAAAGCCCTGGGTTCAGTCTCTGGCACCAGAACTCAGGCAGACAGGAGCTACTTCTGTACTGTCTTGGCGGTGCTGTGCCTGCTCACAGTGGCGGGTCTTCTCTGCAGACATTCAGACAGCCACATTTCTTTCTTCCCTCCATTCCCTTCTCTTTCTTCCTTCTCCCTTCCTCTCTCCTTCTGTCCCTCCCTCTCTTCCTCCCTTCTTCCCTCCCTCCCTCCCTCCCTCCCTCCCTTTTTAACACAGAGTTTCTCTGTATAGCCCTGGCTATCACAGAACTCACTTTGTAGACCAGGCTGGCCTCAAACTTAGAGATGTGCCTGCCTCTGCCTCCCTGCCTCTGCTGGGGCTAAAGGCGTGCGCCACCACCGCCCGGCATGAATCTGACCTTTTAACTAATATAAACATAGTTTCTACTTTAGAAAGTGCTCTACTTTATTAAGCTAATGGGAAACATTTGATCCATAAATTATGTTTTCCGTAACAACTAGGGGTAGGGGAGGTGCTCTTGTTGTTGAAGAACACAATAAATATTAAAGGCACAGAGTCTTGTGCTTCTAGATTACTCTGCCAGGAATCAGAACTTAGAATTGAGTATTCTCCAAAGTAGAAGTACAACAATTGTCGTGTCAGGCCACTCTCTTCTCTGACATCCACGTCTGCCTATCAGAACAGCTAAACTAAGTCAGAACAGCCCAACAAGAAACAGAAAATACTAAGTCAAGAGATCTGAGAGAGATCTGAGGTTGTCATATAAGCTGTTCCTTGCTGTCCCTATTATTCTAACCCTAATAAAGGGACTGTGTTACTGTAGCAAATGTTGTATTTGTCACTAGCCATGAATTTTGGAATTAGTTACCGTGCATTTGTAACATAGGGTCATACAGAGATGGCCTGGCTGTCACATGTCCACAGACACTTCTGCATTCACAGATAGAGTTGTCATGGTCAGCAAAAGCAGGCCTGTCAGTGAAGGCGTGCGCTGAGATGCGGCCTCACAGTCAGCATGTGCTGTGTGCCAGGCAGCAGTGTACAAAGGGGGCACTACAGTCACTTTTGTTTGAGTGATTTTATACAACAAAATCTTTGAGGGGTGTTGGGTTGGTTTTTGTTTTTGTTTTTGTTTTGATATGGGGTTTCTCTGTGTTCCCTGGCTGTCCTGGAACTCTTTCTGTAGACCAGGCTGGACTTTAACTCATAGAGATCCACCTGCCTCTGCCTCCCAAATACTGGGATTAAAGATGTGTTCCACCACTGCCTGGTTGTTATATAATAAAATCAATCAAATGTACATTCAGAAATGGTTACAGGCTATAAGGGTTGGTTTGTTTGTTTAACAAAGAGAGGTCTCATGTTTTATGTAGGCCCTGAACTTAGTATGTATGTAGCCAAGGCTAGCCTGAAATTCCAGATTCTCCTGCTTCCATCTCCCTAGTGTTAGGACTGCAGGCATGAGCTACCTTCTCTGGCGTACTCATTATCAGTTTAGCTTGGTGTTTCTATTGATCTCAGAGACTCTCTGCAGCCGCCATTTTATCACGTGCCTCTTGCTGGTAGTTCTGTTGCTAAGTTTTGAGAAACAAATGAGTTGTATACCAGGAGCTCTTTGTAGTTGTTTTTTTTTTTTTTTAAATTGGGAGACAATGTCTCGCTATGTACCCTGGGTGGCCTGGAACTCAGACAGCCACCTGCCTCTGCCTCCAGAGTGCTGGGATTAAAGGTGTGTGTCTCCACATGCAGTTCCTGACCAGCTGCTTTCTGGAATGCTTTAGTCTACTTTTTAAAAAGTCTGTTGATGGATTTATGGAGTCTGAATCCCTTGCAGCGGTGTGAATGAGCACCATGCCGTGGCCAGGGCAGACCGGCCCTGAAGAGACAGACGTAACACTTCTGGATTCACATGTGGAACCCACGTAGGACCTGCCTACTAGACCCCTGACAGGATGTAGTTAGTGCAACTGTTAATTTGTATTTTCTACTTTGCAGATCCGTAACCAGCTTAATCAGGAACAGAATTCCAAGCTCCAGCAGCAGAAGGAGCTCTTGAACAAGCGCAACATGGAGGTGGCCATGATGGACAAGCGCATCAGCGAGCTTCGGGAGCGCCTGTACGGCAAGAAAGTCCAGGCACGTGCACGGCACGGCTGTGGGCGGGACCGCCGCTGTGGGCGGGACCGCCGCTGTGGGCGG
>NW_021604602.1:7440618-7473072 GCF_004785775.1 Grammomys surdaster | reverse complement strand
GGGCGGGACCGCCGCTGTGGGCGGGACCGCCGCTGTGGGCGGGACCGTGGGGGGGGCTTCATCTAAAAGTCAACAGTTGGTGCTGGACCTGCTGCTACTTACTGAATCGCAATTCCTAGGAGGTGGAGGCAGGGGATTTGTAAATTAGAGGCCAGTCTGGGCTATATAGGGAAGTCATGTCTCAACAACAGTCTTGAACAAAATGCTTTATGATACAGAGTTACATTTTCAAAAATATTTGCTATCTAAATTTCAAAGATAGTAAATACTTTGAGCAAAAGATGGACTAGTACAGGAATACTCACAGGGGAATGCGGTAGTCTTCTCCCTGTTCTCCAGAAGTGACAGTTGCTAATGGTTCTAGTCTAATGCCTAATTCAGACACAAAGGTGTAGAGGTGTGTGGGATAGTAAATGGAAGTGGGACTGTGGCAAGTGTGTTAGTCACTCTGCACCTTGAACTTTTTTAAAAAAAAAGAAAAAAAAAACATGGCGACTTTCCAGATCTTTCCTTTAACATCTCATGCTGTACCATGGTCCAGGGTCTGCCTGTCCTTCACCCTCTGAGTATTTCTGCCTCTCAGTGTGAGTGAGAACAAGCACTATGCCCTGTGTCTAACTGGATGGCACATCCAACCCTTACACTGAGTGAAGAGCCATCCATTCTGCCCTGGTGTTGGAGAGCGGGACAGGTGCCCGCCTGCCAGGGGTCTCCATGTGCACACTGAGACGGTCTGGGGATGGAGGTGTCTGAAGGATGTTGTAAGGAGGTGAGCGTGGGCATTCTGTGTGTTTATTTATATTGAGTAGTGGAGAGAGTTATTCAGAGAGGAGGAGGAGAAAGAAGAAGAGAGGGAAAGAGGAAAACAAAGATACCTTCAGGAATTGGCGTTCTTTCTGCTTTAGATTTTTGTTTTATGTACGCCAGTGCATCATATGCATACAGTTCCCATAGAGGCCAGAAGAGGGTGTCGGGTCCTCTGGAACTGAACATGGGTCCTGGGAATCAAATCCAGGTCCACTCGCAGAACGGTCAGTACTCTTTACTGCTAAGGCAGGCAGTTCTCCAACCTGGCTACATGCTGATGAAGGCTGGCAACTCTGAAACCTGTAGTGCAGAGAATTTAGGAGCTTAAGTACAAGGCTGGCTGCTCTAGTCCCCTCTTTCTGGATGACCAGTTTTTCTCAAGGCCTTGCACTGGCAGCACGAGACCCACCCATCTTACAGAGTGTCATCTGTCTCAGAGGTGATTGAATGTTAATCTTATCTAAAAAAAATTTTCCTGGCAACATCTAAATTACTGTTTGAGCACCTATCTGTGTACTGTGTCTTAGCTAAGATGTATAAAATTACACCACCACCCCAAAACCCAAACAAAGGGGGGAAAAACCAAACTGTCACAGGGCTGATCAGGTGGTTCCGCAGGCAGACACACTTGCCACCAAGCTCAACAGCACAAGTTCAAGCCCAGGACTCAGAGTGCAATGGGATGAGAAAACCAATTCCTATAGTAATTGTCCCTGCCCTCTACATATGTGCTGGGACATGTACACACATGTGCACACACACGCAATTGTAAAAATGAAAGATCACAAATAGCTACTAGATATGTTAGATGTTTCAGGGATCTTGGAAAAGATGGTGTTTCTGTAGAGCCGTGGCTCCCCTGGAAGATCTAGGTGCTCGGGAGCCTTTGTGAAGGTCTCGGGCCTTTCCCAGCATGTGGAATCATGTGTGCAGTTAGGAATCCACGTTTCCCTATTTAGAACCTTCCTGGCAAGGAGCCATAAGGAGCCTGTGGTCCTCTAGTTGGGATCTTGCTGGACTTGCTTTTGATCTTGGTCAGTATCACGTGGTGGGTGACTTCTGTTTAGTTGTACCCTTCTTTACAAAAGCAGAACTGCTCTTAGACATGCAAAGTCCCTGTCAGGACTGGGGTGTCGCCTCAGCACTTGCCTGCACCTTACAGTAACTCTCATCCTAACTATAGATTCAGACACAGAGGCTCAGAGAGGCTAAGTTACTAGCCTGAGACTGCACAGTTAGGAAGTGACAGGATTTGAAGCCGTGCTCAGCAAACAAGCAGGCTCGTCTGTCCATACAGCAGGGAGATCGTGTCCCTGAGTGAAGGGAGACAGTCCTCGGGGTACAGGACTTGTGCTAGCATCATGCCAGCCAGCTCTTTAGTTTTGGAGCTCACCGGTAGGCAGTGTTAAGTATAAATCAAGTTCCCTGAAGGCTCACTCCCCGTCTCTACGCCGGTCTTTCAGGGCGAGGGGCTTCCCAGGGTACGAGCTGAGTGACTTTGCTCTTTCCCAGCCTGACAGGCTCTCACTGAACTCAGTCTTGACTCCAGTTTCATCTCCATTGCAGCTGAACCGTGTGAATGGCACATCATCACCACAGTCACCCCTGAGCACATCTGGCCGGGTCGCTGCTGTGGGTCCTTACATCCAGGTTCCCAGTACTGGGGGGTTTCCTCTCCCAGGGGACCCTGTGAAGCCCCAGTCTCTCACCATTGCCTCAGGTGCAGCCCATGGGAGAGCCAAGTCTGGTAAGTTGCCCTGGTCCTCTCCTGGGGAGCACAGGAGGAGTATGTGGACGGCGGCCCTGACCCTGTAGTAAACCCGGGCTCTCTTCCCCCAGAGGTGCCTGCTGTCTACAATAACAATGACCCTAAAACAAGAACAAATGATCTTCCCTGATCTGAAGGTCTCCACTGTGCTTTACAAATCACAAATGACAAATTACAGTGGCGCATACAGCACAGTCAGAAAATCCACAGACTTGGGTTGGATCATGGGTGTGGCTGTGAAGCCATGGGCTGGATCTCTAGCACCAGGGATCGAGGCTGGGAGAGGAGAGGGAAAATATCCAGAACCTATTTCTGTGGTCTAAATAGTTCCAGCACTGTTCTCTGAGTACACTCACTCCATGAACTTCACCAGGCATAGGGCTTCCTGTGTGGAGAGGATGATTATTTTTAAACTGATAGATTAAGAATTCAGGACTTGCCAGGTATGGTGGTGACATGTGCCTGTGATCCCAGAAGTCAGGAAGCAGAGGTAGGAAGATGACCACAAGTTCAGGGTTAGCCTAGGCTACACAAAGAGACTCTGTCTAAAATACCAGGGTTTCCTTACAATGACCAGGGCTGGCCTGTATACACAAAATCAAGAATCTGTGTCCTGGCATATTAAATTTGTGAAAATATTATTCTCCAGATACAAAGCTCATGTTTTGTTTCCCCCCTCAGTTAGTAACAAGTTTGTTGTAATCTTTGTGCTGCTGCCTTTTTCGGGCATGGGGAGTAGGAGTTGTGTTTTTGAGTCAGGATTTCATTGTGTCACCTTGGCTGTTCTGGAACTCACTATGTAGACTAGGCTGATCTTGAGCTCACAAAGATCCTCCTGCCTCTGTTCTGCTGGGATAAAACTGTGCACCACCAAGTTAGGCATTGTTGCTGCTTTCCGTTGCTTGGCATCTACTGTGCATAGCTACTTCTGCCTTCTGGCTTCTGACTCCAGTAAAGGAGGCTCCCCTTGTGGGCCAGAGCCCACTCTCTATGACCATGTCTTAGCAGTCAGATCGGTGAGTGTGATCCCTCACTGCAGTGTACATTGGTGAGGGTGACTCCTTTAGCCATGGAAATGTTTAGTGGTAAAAATTTAGCATAGCTATCTCCTGCTCTATTGAATCCATTGTTAAAACTTCCAAGTGGGCAGCAAGGCAGAGGGAGGCCTCTGAGTTGAAAGCCAGCCTGGTCTACAGAGCTAGTTCCAGGACAGCCAAGGCTACACAGAGAAACCAGAAAACCAAAGCACTACCAACACAAACCCAAGCTGAGAATGCCACCTATTTCCCAGTCTCTAAAGTCCTGTGTAGCCTCAGAAGGCTGCCAGAGAGGCCTTTACCTACCTGCCTGCCTGCCTGCTTTCCTGCCTTCCTTCCTTCCTTCATAGCTCAAAGAACCTCTTACAGTTTTCCTGTGTGAACACAAGCTGGAGGCAGGATCCCAGCTGTGGAGCTAGGATGAGGAATTCTCCTCAGGGTTGCTGTGATCCATGTTGGCTCTCCTGGTTCTGTTACCTAGATGGCTACAGTAGATGCAGAGGGACCAGCACATGGACAGTGTCAGACCTGGACGTCAGGCCTCATTGTGGCTCCTCAGGGCACTCTGCAAGCCCTCTTGTAAACTGTATGTCACCTAACAGCCTTAGTGGGGCACTTTTGATCTCTAACAGACTGAATCAACAATCATTCTCTTTTTCCAAACTGACAAAGGACTGTTAATTACCCCTGCACTTGAAGGTAATACTGTGCTGATAGACCTGCCCTTCCAGCCCTGTTGTGGAATTGGGTATGGCCCCTACATGGTCATCCAGACATGGTTGGTCACCAAGTGATGGATGTTGGCGTGGAAAGGGTTGTGTTAGAGATGCGTGTGGCAAAGGAGAGTTGCTCTTTACTCTAGAATTAATATGAACTGCTGGGCATCGTGGCACACACTAGGAGGCCAAAGCAGAAGCACTGAAAGTTCTAGACCAGCCTGAGCTACAGAGAGAAACCTTACCTCAGAGAGTGGAGATTTTCTGAGTTATTTATGAAGACTGTTTCTCATCATAACTGAAGGTCCTTTGAGCATGAGAGCTGGCAGGAGTTTGGCATGCCCCCAGAACACCCAGGGTCCTGAAAAGCAGTCTAGTCTCCATAGAATTACATTGTTCAGTCACATAGGCCTGACAGTCCCTCCCAAAGTGCACAGGTAGAGGGCATGACTAGAGGCCTCAGGCCCTAGGGATTTACAGACTAATGAAGGCCAGAGGGCAGAGCAAATTAAGCATGCCTCCCCAGATCCTCCCCCTTTCTCCCTCCCTATATAACTTGGGACTACTCTGAGTTTTACGGGAGTACTTCCAGATTCATCCACCATCCGCCATGACAATAAACCCTTTTGGAACCAAAAAAAAAAAAGAAGATCCTTTGATTTTCAATACAAATAAGTGGTGGCTCCTTTTAACATTTATCTCATCCTGATGAAGAAAAAAACCTTTCTTAATCTTCTCATGGCTGCTTCCCACAAAACTTCCCATTACTGTGGAGTGTCTGAGGCCAGTGAGCAGCCATATTGATTCCCATGACTCTAGAGCAGAAAATTCCATCTCAGCCTGCCTGCTCACACCACGGATCTCCAGTTGGCCTTGCTTTCCCAGTAAGCTGAGTTTTCCCCTGGGTGCCTCTGGTGAGCTTCATATAGCCCACACTCCCAGCCCCTCACCAGAAGGGAGGGAAAGTTCACATGCTTGTCAGAGGAGGCAGACAGACTGACGCAGAATGATAGTTTGAGTTGGGCTCACACTGTAGTCAGTGAACGGCACAGAGCAGCCAGAGCATCAGAGCAGCTTGTCCCTACAGCACATGCCACTGTCCCACAGGCCTGGCAGAATATTCTGGAGCAGCTTACACTTAGCCTGGGAGCAGTCATGGCAGATGACTTTTGTTCTGCTCCCCAATTCTCCCCACCTGCGCTCTTCTTGCTCACACCTAGCTGCGTGAGACGGGAAGTTTGACAGCCCACACCTGTGTCTGTCAGAGGAGCAGAGGCCTAAGGCAGGACATACGGCTGACCCACAGTTTCAGGTCAACTTGTGTGGACTCCTTTTCAGTTTGGAAAATGCTCTATAGTAAACACCTTTCTGTAGGCTTCCTGGAAACTTGCAGGTGAGGACTGGTCTCCTCATTGCAACAAAATGTTAGCTGCTGCTTCTGCTGCTACCCAGTCAGAAGGAATTGGGACTGACTGTCTCTTGTGCTCAGTCACAGACTTTTACAGAGGAAGAACCCCTCACACTGAAGGAGAAATTTTATTTCAATAATGGAAAATCATACAAATCAAATCTATTATGAGGTCAAATGATAAGTCTTCTCCTATGGCTGCATGGGATTGTTTATAAGTGGTGCCTGATGGGTAAGTGCTTGCTGTGGTCTGTGCTGTGGCTATTCCAGCTGGTGAGTGCTGGCCACGGTGGCCAGGATCACTCCTTGAGCTTTAGGCAAGGGTCTGTGGGCTTTTGAGCAAATTAGTAATCATTCGGGTGTTGGAAGTCCCTGCATGGTATTTGTTTCTGCCTCGACTAAGTTCAAGACTTTTTTTGTTTTTGTTTTTATTTAAATTCTATGCTACTCTCAAGCTAATGATGGAAACTGGCCAACATTAAAGCAGAATTCTGCTTCAGTGAAGTCAACTCAGATGACTGGCGGAGACTGGAAGGACTCGGGCATGGAGGGGACCCTAAAGCAAGGCGCCATCTCAAGCCAGCCTTTGCCTTTGTCAGCACTGGGAGCTACAGAAAAACTGGTAGGTTATCTGGCTTTAATCACAGAGCCCCAGGGAGTTTCCCTTGTGTTCTGATCTTCAGCTCAAGGGTGTGAACCATGAAGGCAAGTTAGTCCGTTGGTGTCCACTTTATACTCCAAATTCTAGAGAGCCACTGGCCCTTAGGTGCCTGAGCATGCTCAATTTAGACAGATAATGAGCTCGATAGTGTGTCCTATGTCCCTTGAAGGCTTACAAATCGTACTGTGTGCTGTTATAAATGGGAAAAGTGTGTTTTAACCTTCCAAAAAGTAACTTACTGTTTTCTTCTTAACTTCTAAATTTAGGGCATCGAGATTGGCAAAGGACCACCTCCTATACCTGGTGTAGGCAAGCCACTGCCCCCAAGTTATGGGACATATCCAAGTCCTGGGCCCCTGGGCCCAGGATCAACAAGCTCTCTGGAGAGGAGGAAAGAAGGAAGCTTGCCCAGACCTGGTGCAGGCCCACCAAGTCGGCAGAAACCCGCCCCGCTGCCCCCAGCAGGCAACGCTGCCCAGCCCGGCTCCTCACAGCAGATTCAGCAGAGAATCTCAGTGCCACCAAGTCCCACATACCCACCAGCGGGGCCACCTGCCTTTCCACCTGGAGATGGAAAACCTGAGCTTCCACTCACAGTGGCCATTAGGCCTTTTCTGGCTGATAAAGGTTCACGGCCTCAGTCTCCCAGGAAAGGACCTCAGACAGTAAATTCAAGTTCTATATACTCCATGTACCTCCAGCAAGCCACACCACCTAAGAATTACCAGCCACCAGCACATGGCACCTTAAATAAGTCAGTTAAAGCAGGTATGCTGGCCTTGCACTTGGTCTGAAATGGAAGACCCATTGCATGCTACTCATGATAAAACACAGTTCTTACCTAAAATGTAGGGTGTCAGTTTGGGATGAAATAAGACATAAAATGCAGAATAGTTTTCCAGGTGAGTCATGCCTTGACTTCCTGCTGGGTGTCGGCATATCACTCAGTAGTAAATACATCACCCGGAAGGATAACACTTCGGGAATTTCCATTTTCCTCCTGCTTCAGGGTAACTTGTGCCCTTAGTTACCCCGTGACTGGGGTGGACCTGCTGGCCACTGCTAAGTAAGCGTCCTGGGCGTGGGCAGTGTGGGGAGCTGCCAGGAGGGACGTCCTGGAGCGGGTCCTTGAGCAGGGCCCTTCTAGGCAAATGAGGAGACCCAGCACAGCTCTGTGACCGCTCGAGGTCCAGAGATTCCCACTCTAGCCGGAGGGTTCTGTGGGCCAGGTCAGGGCTGCAGCAGCCATACTTGTAATTCAGTTCCTGGGCGTGTTACCTGTCAAGGACCTCCCAAGTAGTGTGGTCTGTGGCCACGGTTCTGACCTTGGGAGAAGCTCTTGGGCCACAGATCAAATGTGTCCTGTTCCAGAGAGGTAAGTGTCTCTGTCCGTGTTGCCTGGTCAGTCCCAGGCGTGAATGCAGAGGTAGTGGACTTGGCATTTCCTTGGCCGGAAAACAACAGACTTTATAGAATGGGGAAACTCAGGTTGACAACCTTTTCTTTTGGAAGATCCCCATTTTGGAACCAAACAAAATCCAGTCAAAAGGGAGCAGTAGAGGTCTTGGAAAAGCTTTGCTGAGGATTCAGAAATCAGAACCCAGCAGGAGCAGTAGCTTCCCTGCCATCCAGTCAGTGCCAGGGAGAGGCTCGTGTTCCAGCAGGCAGGTGAACCCGCTCTGTCCTCTGTTTCTCCTCTAGTGTACGGCAAGCCTGTCCTACCGTCAGGGTCAGCGTCTCCATCGCCCTTACCATTTCTTCATGGGCCTCTGGGTCCAGGCACGACACAGCCTCAGCCACCTTCAGAGTGTGCTGAGAAAGAGCCAGAACAGGAAGGCCCCAGTGTACCTGGAGAAGGCAGCACGGTGGAAAGCTTGCCACGGCCGCTCAGTCCCACCAAACTCACACCCATCGTACACTCTCCACTCCGCTATCAGAGTGATGCGGACCTGGAGGCTCTCCGCAGGAAGCTGGCCAATGCACCCCGACCCCTGAAGAAGCGCAACTCTATCACAGAGCCAGAGGGCCCTGGAGGGCCCAACATCCAAAAGTTGCTTTATCAGCGCTTCAACACCCTGGCTGGTGGCATGGAGGGCACCCCTTTCTACCAGCCCAGCCCTTCACAGGACTTTGTGGGCACCTTAGCTGATGTGGACAATGGAAACACCAATGCTAATGGCAACCTGGATGAGCCTTTCCCTCCCCGGCCCACAGCCCCACTTCCTGAAGAGCTTCCCCCATCCTCAGATGCCAATGATAATGAGTTACCTTCCCCAGAGCCAGAGGACCTCATTTGTCCCCAAACAACTCATCAAACGGCTGAGCCTGCTGAGGACAATAACAACAACGTGGCCACAGTACCCTCCACAGAACAGATCCCAAGTCCTGTGGCTGAGGCTCCTTCAGAGGAGGATCAAGTCCCTCCAGCACCTCTTTCCCCTGTCACCCATCCTCCAGCAGCATCTGCGGTGGGTATCCTTGCCAGACCAAAGCCAGGCATGCAGGATCAGATGTGGGGACAGGATAGTCCAAAGCATAGCACACAATACGCTGATAAGCCAGATGTCACTGACACTGAATGACAGGAGAAAAGCAAGGAGCCTCTGGGGAAATCACTAGTGACACTGCAGGGAGGGCTTGGGACCATCTTGGGATACACACAAGCCTTTCTTAGTGGGATCCCTGGACCACTACCAAGGGCATGGCAGTAGGGATAAGCTGACTCCCTTGGGGAAGACATGTGGTTCAGCAGTGTGGCTGTCACCATACTCCCTCCCACAAATCTCCCCAGGAGTAGCTAGCCACCTCAGGCAGCCACTGCACTCAGCTGATAGCCAGGCCCTCCTAAGGCTGCCACCACAGCTGCTCCTGGAGAACTGCCTCAGTTCCTGCCACCCCGTCCCACAGCAGGGTCTTGGGTTGGTCTTTGACTTGGGTAGGTCACTTGATACTGAACTGCTTCCACCTACCTACAGAGCAAACGGACCAACCTGAAGAAGCCTAACTCTGAACGGACAGGGCATGGGCTGAGAGTGCGCTTCAACCCCCTAGCACTGCTTCTAGATGCTTCTCTAGAAGGAGAGTTTGATCTAGTGCAGAGGATTATCTATGAGGTAAGCCATCCTCCCGTATGTGCTGCTGAGAGTTGGAAGGGCTGGCTCTCACACGCTCTGTGTCCTAGGTGGAAGACCCTAGCAAACCCAATGACGAAGGGATCACCCCTCTACACAATGCCGTCTGTGCTGGCCACCACCATATCGTGAAGTTTCTGCTGGACTTTGGTGTCAACGTGAACGCTGCAGACAGTGATGGATGGTGAGAGCCCATGGGTGCGGGATGGAAAGGCTCAGAGACTTACTCCCTACCTTACAAAAGAGATGATTCAAGCCTCAGAAAATTGAGAATCATAAGAGGAAGAATACCTCTTGTTCATTCCCAGAAAAGCCATCTGCAGCATTTTGCTGCCTGCATCCTTTTCTTTCTTGTTACAGCTGTTTGTGTTTTTCATTTCCCTTATTAGCACTGCAATTATTTCTACTTCCTGTTTTCAAACATTCTATATGAAATACATGCGTCCTATAGAAAGTGAAAAATACCTAGCAGTGATTTGATGTGCCAGGGTGGGGTGATACCCAGGTGGAGAGGCTCCTCCTTCTCAAAAGAGAAGGGATGTGGGGAGGAGCTCTGTGAGCGGGGACTGGGAGGAGGGGACTGATACTGGGATGTGAAATGAAAAAATAAATTCGTGGAAAAACCAAAATCCAGTAATACCAAAAAAAAAAAAAAAAAACCAACGTGGGAAAGCAATGGAAGAAAACGCCCAGTGTCATCCTCTGTCCCTACATGCACCTGCACAGGGACATTCACACACGGTCACCAGCTTAGCTGTCTATAAATAAATGTATCTTTAAATGTTTCATGTATGTTGATACTGCTATGCAGCGAGCACCTATTGTTAGACCCATTTCTTGATTTACACATAATCTTAAGTAATCTGTATGAATCAAAACCTTACAGACTAGAACTCTGGAAGCATGTGGTAGCGCACACCTTTAATCTCAGCGCCCGGGAGGCAGGAGCATCTTGTGAGTTAAAGGCCAACCTGGTCTACAGAGCAAGTTCCAAGATAGCTAGGGCCACACAGAGAAAGTGTCTCAAAAAACCAAGTAGAACTTTGTGGCCCCAGCGATGCATCACTGGATGATCTTCCAGAGGACCCAGTACTTGCTTCCCAGTACCCACACAACAGTTCATAACCATCTGTAATCTAGTCCCAGGGAATCCACTGACACCCTCCTTCTGGCCAGTGCACACTAATGTACATACATACATACATACATGCATACATGCATACATGCAAAACATCCATACACATAAAACTAACAAAATACCTAGAAACTTGCCTGGCACAAAGCTATGGTACCTTCAGAATTCTTGGAGGTTTGTGTCACACGGCACCCAGGTATCCCTGGGTGGTTCCTGACTCTGTTTCCCCTCTGGTTCTAGGACACCACTGCATTGTGCTGCCTCTTGCAACAGTGTTCACCTCTGCAAGCAGCTGGTGGAAAGTGGAGCCGCCATCTTTGCCTCTACCATCAGTGACATTGAGACTGCTGCAGACAAGTGTGAAGAGATGGAAGAAGGGTACATCCAGTGCTCTCAGTTTCTCTATGGTATGTGTGGAGGCTCAGTGTGCCTCCGCAGCCTCCCCTGGCTAGTCAGCACTCTGTCCTGTGTGCTGGGCTAGAGTCTGGCTCCGGGAGTAGACCATGCTTAAGAGCTCACTGCCTTTATACTCACCCTCAAAACATCAAAGATTCCCATGTGTTCCTGGGCAGTTCAAACCCACAGCACTTGGAAAGCTGAGGTAGCTGCAGGCCAGCCTGGCCTCCATGGGGAGAC
Organism: Grammomys surdaster; assembly: GCF_004785775.1. Classification (NCBI taxonomy): domain Eukaryota; kingdom Metazoa; phylum Chordata; class Mammalia; order Rodentia; family Muridae; genus Grammomys; species Grammomys surdaster. Next base: position 7,461,773 of record NW_021604602.1, on the reverse strand, counting down.
TCTGCCTTAGTGAACAACACAAATCCCACGGGCATTCTGTCCCACTGCCGATGATGGAGCATGGCCTGGATGCTTGCTTTGGTGAGCAGGGTCACAGGAGTGGGGTCACCAGGCAGCACTGGTCCACACACTGGCTGCTGGGTACACGAGCTGAAGCAGGGCTGCTCCACCTGTGAGCTGGCTTGGGTCATTTACGCACCTCGAACATCTGGTGAGTAAAGGGCATGTCCTAATGGAGGTGCTGTAGTCGAGGTCAGAAATGGGGAGCTCGACCATGTCCTCTGTTAATGCAGGCACAGTCACTTGTACAGCATACAACTTGAGAAATGACTGTTGGGCCTGATGGTACAAGTGTTGACAGCCAGGCTCTAGTCTATACTGAACTCCCACAACAACGGTAGGCAGCAAAGTTCTTGGGCACTAAAACTGGACAGGCACACAGGCCCTGGCAAGCCCAGCCCACATGGGAAGGAGGCTGCAGTCACATAGGCTGGTAAGGGAGAAAATCACAAAAGACCCCGTGTGATGTTACAACACCCAAGGTGCAAAGCTCCATGTGCAGCCGCCACACTGCTCCTCGGTGCTCACAGCTCCTAGCTGATGGTTGCCTAAAATTGGTTCGTGGTGTGAGTTTTGTTTCACCTTCATCTCTGCTGGCCACCCTCTGCTAAAACCTGTATCCCTTTGTGGTCTCAGGGGTCCAAGAGAAGCTGGGAGTGATGAACAAAGGCATGGTGTATGCTCTGTGGGACTACGAGGCCCAGAACAGCGATGAGCTGTCCTTCCATGAAGGGGATGCGATCACCATCCTGAGGCGCAAAGATGAAAACGAGACCGAGTGGTGGTGGGCTCGTCTTGGGGACCGGGAGGGCTATGTGCCCAAAAACTTGCTGGGGGTAAGCACTCAGCACACTCGGATTTGATGCTGGAAGTCTTCTGGCCTTGTTGACCCGTACAAAAGTCACAAAGACACTCATAGCATGGGGTTCAGTTCCGCTGACATCAAGGTAGAACAGAACACTTTTCTCCAAGCCCCAGCAGCCTGCTTTGTATATGGGCAAGCCCCCAAGTCCCTAGAGGTGTGTGGCTTTGTCACATACTGGAGAGCATGTGGGAGTTTAAAGACTATTGGTCACTTCAGTCTGCTTGGCTCATGGCAAACTTCTCAAGTACTAAGCCACCCACGTAGTTCTCCCTAGTCTGGAATTCTCCAGAGCTTGGTGTAGTAGTACAAACTAGTCCTACTGCTGGTTGCTTTGGTTTTGCTGCTGCTGCTGTTGTGCTTTGGTAGTTTTGTAACCCTTCCCTCTCCTGAACTGATAATTGAACCCAGGGCCTGAGCAGTGCTCTACCACTGAGCCAAATCCCCACCCTCTGTAAGCACAGCATTTGGAAGGCAGAAGAAAGGAAAGTTAACCGCCAGCCTTGGATAAAGACCTGACTGCTCCAAAGGAAAGCCTGTAAAGAAATGACGTGGAGAGGTGTGGGTCACGGTTGTCAGCTATGCTGCATTCAGAACATGCTTTAACAGAAAGGTTGCCTCTAAGTGCTGTGACAAGCCTGCCAGATGCTTCCTGACAAACCTTCCCAGATATTTTGAACCTGCCAGATGCCAAAGCGTGGGTGCAACACCTGAGGGACCCTGGGGACAGTGACAGGTTTTCAGGTGTGATAAAGATAGGAACAGGATCCTTGGGTCTTAGTGGAGGTGACAGCTGAGGTCAGGTCTGAGCAAGCACGTTTTGGAGAGAACGCTGAGGTGACAGGAGAGGAACCTAGAGGCCAAACCCTTCTCAGTCATCTGTGCCCTAACTCTTGTCCATTGCTTCCCAGTTGTATCCACGGATCAAGCCCCGGCAGCGAACACTTGCCTGAGCCCCCTGGAGTACCATAGTCTGATTTGCTCCCTGGAGCTACTCGAGAAGATTCCAGCTGCCCTGGAAAACCTGAAGCTAGGATGGCCTCATGGTGCTCACTTTAGCAGACAGTATCCACAATGTGAATCCCAGCTTCCCAGGTGAGGCCCTTCTCCAGTGCGCAGTAACTGGGAGAAGTAGCACTTTTGCCTACAGAGGACTGCATTTTTGCCAATTACTGTAAATCCAAGTAAATTCCCAGTTTCCAACAACATCCAGCCCTTTTGCCAGTAAGAAGTCATGACTATGACCTCTGACTATTGCCAGTGAAGACAAAGGCTCTGACTTGGCCCAAAGGCCCCTCCCTTCTCATGTTAAATGTCTCAGACCTTCAGCAAGAGCAAGCTGCTACCAGGTGGCTTTGGCTACCCCTTCTTGGAAAGTCTCAAACCATCATCCCTTCTCACATTGCCTCTCACAACCAAAGGAGCCCATTTGGACACTGCTCTGTTTAGTTCCTGATGACGTTAGGCTGTGGCTGCACTTCCTACAGCTTGAGCTGTGCAGCGTCATGTTTATTCTCCCCTTGGCGTAAGCTCCTTCTATTCTGAGTAGCTAAGACACGGGGTCTAGAAAGCCCAGTTCAGGAAGGCCACCTGGCAGATTGGGACACTGTCACTGTGGCTGCATTCCAAGCAGGGCGAGCTCTGTGCTCTGGGGCTTGAACTCTGTAGACCAGCTTTTTATACACCAGGATTATTTTTCAACCAGGCCATTGGAACCTCCCAGAGCTGTGTTGGCAGTGTTTCTTCTCATGGAGACACGAGCCCTTAGGCCTGACTTTTCTGTGACTCTTGTGCATAACTACGTGTAAATCTGTGTAGGCTCTGGGTCAGCTGCCAAGCGTTGATGATCACACAGGGTGGCGCCGAAAGTGATGTCCTATGAGCAGCCTGTGCCATCCCAACGCCACCGATGCTGTGTGACGTGCACAATAAACTGCTGTCTCACCCCTGGCTTTGAGTCTTGTGTTCTGGATGCAGGACAGCTGCACAAAGTGAGGCCAGAGCTTACTGTGTACTTTCAAAATAAGTTTTAATCATACACTTTATATACAAATTACTGTACAGTCAATTTAATAAAGTGAAACAGTAAGTGAAAGTAGAAAACAGAAAGCTGATGCCTTCTCCTTAGAGACATAGCACAAGGACTGTCCCTCACCCTGGTTAGTGACAGCAGAGTGACAGAAACAGGCTAAGGCATTGTGAGTGGGCTACTGAGAACGGAAGGGCCCAATGCTAAACCAGGGGCCTGAGCGGTCACCACCGAACTTGTTTGTGTGGGAACAGGGCCAAAAATGTCTACTGAACCTGAAGTTTACAGAAACATGGTTCCACTAAACCTGGTCTAGCAGTACTGTAGTGCAGCTTCTTTCTCCCAACCCTACTCAAGTACCAGCGATGCAGTACAGCATAAGCTCTCTAAAGCATTAATCAGCCGTGTACATATTGCACTAGGTAAGTGAATACTCTGCTTCCAGACTTGAATTGCATTTCCAGGCACACACAGGGCAGAACCCTGGGTGCACGGGCAGGGGCAAGCAGCTTGGACTCTGTAACCCGACATGCTCGGAGCTCAGCTCCCTTGAAGTTACTGGTCTCGTGATTCATAGAGGAGCTTGGTAGCCTGTGGAACACCATAAAGCGTGGTTGGTTCTGTGCCTGTGTGCCTTTGAGCAGGCAGGGGCACCCCAGACATGTGGCAGTCTTTTGGTAAACACACTTGTCCATGAACTCAGCCTCCCCACCCTGCCGTACGTACCTTGTGCATGGCTGCCAGCCACGCTGCTGCCTGCCTCTTGCTGCCATGTGCGTCCTCTCCAGCCGCCAGCCTCAACTGTGCTACAGCCTCTGCCCCTGGCACTGTGTACTGCAGGAGCATGCCTGCGGCTCGAGTGCTGCCTGCTGGAGGAGGGACATGAGGTGTCATGTGGGGACCTTAATGCCCTGTGTGCTGCTCAGAAAGCAGCGTTGTTAGAAACATGCAGAGACCCCCGTGTGCACAGAGAATGGAAAAGGGATAGAAGCTCGGCATGTGATCCCCAGGGCCAGGATAAACTAACGGTACCATATCACTGAGACAGGGACGTGTGACATAGCCCTATTCCCCAACAGTCCACAAACTGCCACGCCATGCTCCTTACCCATGCCATGATCCTTCCCTTCCTACCTTCAGAGAAACAGCGCACGCACGCACGCACGCACGCACGCACGCACGCACGCACAGCAGTGGAAGCACAGAAACTGCTTTAGGAATGGCCTGGCTACCAGAAGATCAGCCAAGCAGATAGTGACATCCGATCTGGCTTCACTAGAAGTTGGAGGCCGGGGCTGAGCAGACTGCCAGTGCAGGAGCAGTGCCCCACTACCCTGTCAGCGCCATTCCTTCAGGACTCTTGGCATCCCCTGGATGCAGCAAGAGGCAAAGTCACAGCTCCATCTCTGGCTATAACCAGCTGCTCTTTAATTTAGGGTCTGCTTCAGGAACCACTTGAGAAATCAGGTCTGTCAGGCCCACCATGCGGCCTCACATGATCGCTAACCTTCTCACGGTGACCAGAAGGAAAACATTTTGGGAAATAACCTACCTTTAATCCGACATTAATTCTAAAATCAAAGCAGTCTGAGTCCCACTGGCCAGTGGACTGAGCATGCAGACCACAGCACAGGAAGAGGTCTGACTTCCTTGCCTGCAAAACTCCTGGCTGGGGATGGGGTGGGGATGGGCTTACAGAGAGAAAGGCTTTCTGGGGTCCATTCTAATTCAAACCTTCAAGATCACCTGAAGGCCTGGCTGAGCCGACTCATCCAAGCTGTTGCACAACTTCCTATCTGGGCGAGGCACCACCAGTTTTTGTAAATAAAAACGTACTGAAACGTGGTCATAGCCACTGTTGGCTGTGGCTGTTTTATGCTTTGTAGAGCCATAAACACTTTAACCACACACTCCCATGGTAGCTAGAGAGATGATTCTGTAATTAAGAGCACTTACTGCCTTTACATAGGTCCTAGGTTCAGTTCCCAGCCTACAAATTGATGGCTCACAGCCATTTGTAACCCCAGCTCTAGGGCATCGAAAACACGGTTCTGATCTCTACAGGCACTAGTCGTGTGCACGGCACACATACACACATGCACATTTTCTGAACTTTGGACTCCCGGGGGCGAGGCTGTCCTAGGAGAGTGAGGAGTGGAGCATCTGGCACCTGGGGTCTTCAGTAGCTTACTGCTCCGTGCACCTCACGTACCTCCCTGCTGCGGTTCCACTAGCTGAGCCTCTGAGACTGAGCTGGAGGCGCTGAGGGGCAGGGACCCCTGGAGGCCAGTGTTGGAGTGAGGTAAGCGACTGGGTACAGTGATGACACCTGCTGTCCACTGCATAGGCCTGGTGCCCAGTCAGCAAAGGAGACCCTACACTGACAGATGCTGTCAACTCCTGCAGAACGTCCCCCTGGGAAAGAACTGAGCAAACTTCTTTGGTTCTGTCAGGACACGGGTTTAAAGGCTCTTACACTGAACCTAGTATCTCTCTTAATCAAAAGTGATCCCAAGTTTCAAAATCCACCCCAAGAGATAGAAGCAAAGGGGCCAGAGGAGGAACAGACATCACAGCATGCTGGAGGAGTGGCCCAAGGAGGATGGAGGCTGACCTTCGGAGACAGGCAGGCTCCCCAGGAGGCTGGTGTAAGTGTGAATGTCTTTTTCTACTTGAAGAAGGTAGGCAGGCAGTGCAAAGAAGAAACAACCAAGAGTCAGTCAGAGAATGAAAAGCAAGATGCATTAGGTCAGATCTGCAGGTTCAGGATGTGCGAGGCGCAGTCCAGCCAATGGAGTCAGGCTGAGCTAAGACCGCTGAGCTCACCAAGGCACTGAGCCTCGGCTGCACAGATGCCTGCAGGGGAGGCAAGGACAGCAGGCAGGCACGCAGGTTCCAGGTCAGCCACCAGACCTTGTCTGGAACCCCAGACAGTGCATCTGCAGTGTAGTCTAACAGTGAGTAAGATTACCGAAGTCACAGGAAGTCATGGACAACAGGCAGATCTCCCCTGATCGTCTGCTCTTCCACTTACCTGGTGGGTTCTCAAGTTACGACTAAATACAAGCTCCAGTGAGGAGCATGGCGGCCATCTTGTGACCAAGTGCAGTACCTCCTGTTACCCACATAGGTACTAGACCGTTCCCTCCTGCTCAGAAAAGGCATGTACCTCCAGGAGTGAAGCCTTCTGTGAGAATCTGGACAGTACAGATATGTGCAATCTCGATTTCATGATGGCTGTCTCCATCCAGAATCAAGCATCTGTAACAAAAAGAGGGACAGTCATGAGACTGAGGCCAAAAGCTTATGACAACACAGGCCAGTGCTGGTGCGACGTCTACTCTTACCTCTGGTTGCTGGAAAGACGACAAACCATGGTCTCGGGCTTCTCTGAGTCCCCAAAAGTGACAAGGAAGGTAGCTCCTTGGAAGACAAAACCAAACCACACATGACTACTGCTTCATCTAACTGCCAGCAGACCCTGCTCTCAGGACGGAAAAGCTCTCCTCCACTACCACACGGGAGAGGACAGGCTGACACAAACGACAGCTTTGTGTTTAGGGTCCCTTTGGTTAGGAAAAAGTCAATAATGAATTAAGGGTCTCAAAAGCTTAAAAAGACCCTGTCTGGAGACTGGAGCGGCTCAGTGGTTAGCGCTGATGCCCTCCCTCTCAAAAGCCCTCCAGTCAATGGCCAGCACACACATGGTGCTCAGATCTGCCTCGAACTCCAGTTCCAGGGGAATGGATGTCCTCTTCTGACCTCAGTAGACATGAGGCAGGCACATGGCACACAGACATCATGCAGGAAAAATACCCATCCACACAAAATAAAGGCACTGCTACACATACAAAGCTGTGGATTTTGTTACAACCTTCAAAGACAGCAAGCAGGAGAGGGAATTCAAGTCCCAGACCAAACACTAGTAACTCTACTCTAGAGCAGAGTGGACAAGACCAAAGTGACGGAGAAGAGGAGGCCCTCGCCTGCGGGGTACACACAGGCCCCCAGCACAGAGGCTGTGCTGCAGGGCAGAGCTGTGGGAGGCAGGCCCCACCCCCCAAGAGAACTCTCCCTGTGCTCCTCGGAGGGATGTGGTTCAGTAGCTTGTCTCCAGGCCTCTCCCCTTTAGGCCCATGGTCACACAAACTTGACTACTAGTGACAGCCTTCCATCTGGGGAAGGTGCTGCTAGCCCAGGCTCCCTGTCCTTCTGATGGCAGTGCCCAGTAAGTCAGACACCTTGGAACATTTCCATCTCTGAGGTCAGCTCTAGAGCTGCTTTTAAGTAGGTTCAAAAGAAAGTAGGAGGGCAAGACACACATCCTGGAGCAGGCCGCACCTTAAGTGACAGCGTGTCCACTCGCCACGCTTGCTTACCACTCAGGAGCACCTTCAGCTGCTTGTCGTAGAACTCAGCCTCGCGGTGGGACACCAGGGCACAGTCGGCACACTGGCGCACCGGGTCCACGAAGCACATGCGCCTAAGTGGCACCTTCTGGCTGCAACACCTGTCGCAGAAGCATTTCCCACAGCGGCGGCAGTGATGCTGATGAGGAGAAAGGTCGGGCAGTAAACAGGACCCCCCAGAATGCACCTGTACTGTACGTCACTTCCACACAAACCCACTGTCAACACAGCAGAGCTCTGCCTCACTTGGGAAAAATGGACCAAAGAGCTTCTCTGTATGTCTGTGTGTGGTGTCTGTGTGTGTGGTGTGTGTCTGTGTATAGTGGGGGTATGTGTCTGTGTGTGGTGTGTCTGTGTGTAGTGGGTGTGTGATGTGTGTGTGTCTGTGTGTGGTAGGTATGTGTCTGTGTGTGGTAGGTGTCTGTGTGGGGTGTGTCTGTGTGTGTGTGTGTGTCTGTGTGTGGTGGGTGGGTGTTGCTAGAGACTAAACCTAGAGCCTTATGCATTCTAGGTGAGCAGTTCAATCACTCAAGCACAACCCAAGCCAACTCCTTCGACCTCCTGCTGCCCAGCACAGGCTGTCTCTTGAGCCTCTTTGAGAGCTCAGTACTCCGTGGGGGAGCTGACTGAAAGAGGACATCAAGATAGCCTGTAAGTTCCAGCTCCTTTTAGGAACTGGGCTTTCCCCAGAAAGAACTCTGTCTATAGGCCTAGCACTACCTCCACCGCCCCACCCCCACCACAGCCTCAGCTTACCTTTCTGGTGATAAAGTCAAACTTGGCATCACACTGCATACATCTTGGACACTAGGAAGGAACATGACAGAGAATTATAATCCACTTCTGTCACTTGGCTAACAGCTAAGACAGGGTCAAGAGGTACCAGGAAAGGCTGCTGAGAATCTGTCTGCAGAGGCAGATTATGGAACAAGGCAGAACAGCCCGCTGAGCTCAGGGTCTAGCTCAGAAGCCAGACAGACTGACCAGGCCATAGCCCAAGGCTCTCGGTTAGGAGGGCAGCTTGAAGGCCCGCAGGAGCCCCAGCCAGGACCTGGCCTGAATGCCCAATGGCCAATATTTGGTGAGAAGCAAAGGCACAGGTTAACTTTTTTGCAGCCGAGTTTGGATCAGAAGGGCTTTGATTCTTTCAGACTCTGGATGCAGGGCAGCTCATTCCAGCCGCCTCACCTCTATCCTGTCACAGGAGCCCAAGTTCAGAGCTTCGAAATAAACAGGACATCCCTGTGCACGTGGATTTGCACAGAGGCAGGAGAATGGCACCAACTAAGATGGCATGAAAGGCCTGGGGGTAGGGTGTGGCTGCACAGCTCATCAGTGAACAGGGTGGAATCTGCTGTCTGCCCTTGCTTGCATTCCTCTGCTGCTAGTCCCCTTGACACAGTGGAACGGGATACTCTCCACTGAGGCTGCATCCTGCTAGAAGTTTCTCCTACCCCAGAATTCAAGTACATGGTATAAATCCTGTTCAGAGGGGCCGTTTCATAACAAGACCCACAACAAAAAATAAGTATCCTCTCCAGATGGCCCAGTGTCATCAAATTCAAAGGACATGTATGACATCTTCAGATACTCTGGGGACCTTAAACCTGGAGACCATCAGCTGGTTTACTCCAAGGGTCACCACAACTTTAAAAAGTACATTCTCTCTAAAAACCCATGGACCTGCCGAAGGTGCTAGTCCCCTGAGCTGCTCACTCCACACTAGAAGTCTGGATGATACAGCAGGCAAGCCCACCACCTTCCTTCTGAATTGTGAAACAAGTCATGCTAACTGGACCATGTGGCACTCACGAGGCCAAGACACAGAGTGAACAAGTCAGGATGGCTGACGGTGCTGAGGGACGGCCTACGTCATCACATAAGGACAGACCAGGACAGAAGACCTGAAGAAAGCATGCGCAGCAGGGGAACCCATGCTCAGTCAGCCAAGCCGGCACTGCAAACTGTCTGCTCAATCAGTATTTAAAACCTTGCTGTGGCCCAGGCAGTGGTGGCGCACAACTTTAATCCCAGCACTTGGGAGGCAGAGGCAGGTGGATTTCTGAGTTTGAGGCAAGCCTGGTCTACAGAGTGAGTTCCAGGACAGTCAGGGCTACACAAAAACGAAAAAACAAACAAACAAAAAAACAACCTTGCTGTGGGAATGTGGCTGTGGGAGTGTGGGAGCTGGAGACACGACTCAGCAGTCAGGGGCACCTGCTGCTCTCTACAAGACCCGAGTTCAGCTTCTAGCTCTCACCTGAGGCAGCTCACAACTGCCTGTAAACACCGGCTCTAGGGAAATGGATTCCGCCTTTGACACTGGTGCTTGCATACACATAATTAGAAATAAAAAGGTTTCTAAATGCTCATGTTTAGCAAGACCTCAGTCACACATGGATAGGGTTGTCTGCCCAGGTGCCTGTGGGATTTGAAGCCTGACTAGTCTCCACTGCTGGAATGAGGACCCAGCAGCCCCAGGACTCCTGACTTGTTCTAAGTGCACCTTGGAAGGCCCAGCTGGGGCCTACTGAGTCCTCAGGAATGGTCACAGCACTTCTTCCCATATATCCCAGGAGAGAGTGCTACTTCTGGACACCACTGACTGCAGCTGTGTCTGCAGTGCCCAGCTGGAGGGACATCACATTCAGTGTATGGTAATTCTCATAGCTAGCTCAGGATATCTGGTGACATCGGATGGCCAACTCTAAAGGCACACATCTCCCAAGTCAGGGGAAGGTTCCGCTCTGAACTAGCTTCCTGCTTGCTCTGGAAGGAGGGGAAATTGTGTGAGAAGACAGCATTGACATGGTCCCTCAGTGTCCCACTCACGCCCAGATGGTGCTTACTCCTAACTCTAGAAGAGTAATTCCAGCCATCAACAGTGCAAATCATGGAAGGAGGCTTTGACTGAGCTATGACAGACTTGTCCTAAGTCCCATGCACTCGTGCTCCCAGCCTTAGAGAAGGCGCCAGTGAGACTAGGCATGGCCTTCTGTGTGAGAAGTCATGGGTACTTCAGATGTCTTAGCTATCCAGAGATGGGAGAAGAGACAGCCGTAATGGTGAGCGGTGGTGGCGCATACCTTTAATCTCAGTACTCAAGAGACCGAGGCAGGCAGATCTATGTGAGCTGGAGCCTAGCCTGGTCTACAAAATGAATTTCAGTATAGCTAGGCCTACATACTGTAACCCTGTCTCAAAAAAAAAAAAAGAAGAAGAAGAAGAAGGATGAGGAGGAGGAAAGTAGGGGGCTGGAAAAATGGATCACTGGACTGCTTAAAAAAAATTCTAGAAAAAAAAAGAATGACTGGGTCCTACTGTGACCAAGACCTTTTTAATCTAATAGTTCTAATAGTTCCTCCAGGTCTCAGCACTGACAGAGGGCTCTAGCTTGGCAAGGCCTGGCATCAGGACCGGACACCTACTAATGAATCTCTAGCTCTGTTGACAAGCAATGTAGTCAATCAGAGGCTTGCCATGTGTGGCTGCAGCCCTGCCAGCACAGGCCTGGCTTTCTGTCAGGACAACAGAATGAGAAAGAACATAGGATTCACACAGCCACTAGTCAGATTCTGTAGCACAGAACCACAAAGGCTAGAAGCTCATCCTGAGTATCTGGTCACCAGACCCCAAGTAATCGCAAGCCCTGCCACCTACACATGTGCTAGAGGCTCTTCATTCTCTCCACTACATCAGCTAGGCAATCTGTGGAGGGCCCTCCTCACCCCACTGGGAGCCTGACCTATTTCTGCTCTGGGCCTTGTCACAGGCAGATTCTGGAAGATGCCCACACAGAAGTGGCCAGGAATGGGACCATCCCCTGAGAGCCCGAAGCTCTGCCCTTGGACTGATCTACAAATCATGCGCCCAGCACTAGACTAGTGCAGGTGTGTTCCCCAAAACCCACACAGACGAGTGGGCTGCTCAGAGGAAATGCCGATCTAATGAGGCCCACTTCCTCAACTGATCCAAGAGGCCAACAGCACCAAGCCTCTGCAGGTGCCTGAGAGGAGTCCTGGGGGTCATGCTCAGTGTCCCTTCACTGTGGGAGAGCAGGGACCCTTTGGGGGATCACTGCAGCAAGGACAGAGATACCGAGCCTTTCAGCCCTGAGGAGCTCCATGGGACCACGCGCTGTGCTATGTAGCTTCTAGGTTTCCTGAGCTCCCTGGCTAGCACGTGCTTTCTTGCTGTTCTTTCTGGACCTGGAGTCCCTGCCTCACCCATCCCAGCTCTGGAACTGTGCACAGAGGCCAGTCGGTAGCTCTGTCAGAGGCCTTTGCCGTCAGGTTCTTGTCAGTTCATGAGCACGCCACACACTTTGAACAGTGGCAGGTCCCTGCTACAACATGGTGGCTTCCTTGACTCAGACGTCTATCACAAAAGCTACACAGCGGGTCACACTGAGAGTGAGAGCAGCTGTTTTATAGCCCCGAGGCCACCCTGGCAGCCATGACCGCACAGTTCTGGCTTGGAACACAACACACACATGACATTCAAAGAACCAACTTTCCATGGGTGTGGTAGAATGCTATCTTCAGAAGTGAAGTGTGTGTGGACACCAGAGGTCTTTCTTAGGTCCTCCTTGTGTGTGGAGGGAGGCTCTCAATGGGCTACAGTCTGCCAAGGAGGGTAGGCTGGCTGCTCAGCAAGCCCAGGAATCTGCCTGTCTCTGGGCTCCCTGGTGTGAGGAACCAGGGGTGCACTCTCCCACACCCAAATCCCCACCACCACATACACAGTATAGTGAAATATTTAGGACCTGCTGCGACACATTTACTGCTGAGTGAGCAAACCCCTGGCCTGAGAGGCGATGTCGGGGACTGTGCTCCCGTTTCCTGTTTCCTCAGAAGAGCTTCTTGTCCAGCTACGACTGCCAGCACCATCCCTGATCCACCATCCTGGACCGTCCCTGTAGGGGCCACACCACCCACAGCCCCTTCTAGAATCCTAGTCCCTACCTCACAAACCACCCTCGTCTGGCGCTAGGACCCAAGGGACACCTTAGGTCTCTGCCGTCCTCTATGCAGAGATCTCTGCCCTGTCCCTGGTCTCCTCCATGACAGGACTGTGGAAAGGTAGAGCCTGGCACTTGGGAGGCAGAGGCAGAAGGATCTCCAACTTAGAAGCCAGCCTGGTCTACAGATGAGTTCCAGGACAGCCAGAGCTACAGAGAAAAACCAAAAAGAAAAAGTGGAAGTGGGGAAATGGAGCAGTGAGAAACAACAGTGGCCGCTGACTCCACAGGCGCACCCATCGTCCAGACTGCACACTCCAAATGGTCACCTGGATGCACCTGAGTCTTGTCCCTTTCCCTGAGGTGTGTTCGACCTGGGGTTCCCTCTCGCCTCCCCAAGGCCACGTTGTCTTCACGTGCCTACGCTCTCACCTTTAGTCAGAGCGTCTTTCCTGCATCTCCCTGTTCCCCGGCCTCCTTCCCAAGCCCCACACTTCCAACCAGTCTCCTCCCCGTGACTGTGCTCACAGCAGCTGACAGCCAGCACCAGGGCCTGCAAGAGGCTACCAGAGGCAGGCAACTTGCAAGTGGTGGCACACTCAGCCTTGCCATGGCTTCTAGAAAGCATGTCCTCATTCTTCTGCGGCAAACACTTTTGCCAACTAAGCTATCTCCCCGACCCCTGAAGACCAGTTTCTGAGACCACAACTAGAACACGTATCCATCCCTTTCAAAACCTAAGTGGCCAAAGGTATTCTGTTATTCTAATTAGCCAACAACTAGCCAGGCTTGTACAACTCTCCACTCCCAAGCTGACGCAGGAGGGTCACTGAAAGCTCAAAGCTATTCCCATCTACAGAGTTAAGTTTGGGAACTGCTTGTGAAATAAACATTAAGACTATCTCAACAAAATAAAACAACAGAAAGCCCCACAAATAACCAGGTGCTTATTCAGAAAAGATTTTTAAACAAAATCATTTTTCTGTTGATTTCATTAATAAAATAAATTTCACTAGGCAGTGATGGCACATGCTTTTAGTTCCAGCACTCAGGAGGCAGAGACAGATGGAGCTCTGTCAGTCTGAGGCCAGCCTGGTCTTCAGAGTGAGTTCTAGGACAGCCAAGGTTACACAAAGAAACCCTGTCTTGAAAAATAAAAATACCTTCGCCCAAAGAAGATTCGAATTATCAGCTCATCATTTAACAGAAAAAGAGAATAAAAACCTAACAGGATGGTAAAACCATAAAAGTAAAAGTCCTGCCACATGATCAGCCCCACCTCAGGGACCAGCCCAAGTCAGCTAGGGGCCAGCCTGGGGTAAACAAGAATGCAGGGGAGTCGGCCAGCTCCCCCCTCGACTGGGCCCTGGAGCTTCTGCTGTGTATGACACAGCTTTCAGAGGCTACACCACACAAAGCCCAGAAACCCACTGCCTCACCGCATGCAGCAAAAGTGTCTGCAGCTGACCCTCGCTCTGCATCACGGTCAGATCTGTTCTAGGTCACCGATGGGCAAACTCAATCATCACACTAACCCCAGAACTGAGACCTACAGGAGTAGACGAAGCAACCCATTCAGCCAGTAGCTTAGCAAAGACTACAGGACACGCGTGGCCTAGCAGCGGCAAGACCTGCTTGAGCAATGGTCCCATGAGACCTACCCATAGTCTGAGGCTCTGTCTGACCAAGGCTGAACAGACAAACCCACAAGAACAGACACTACCTACCCATGGCATGGGCAGGCCAGGCTGTAGCACTCTCCTGGGGCCCCTATGGCACCCTGTACTGCTTCCACATTCCAGAGGTAGGGAATAAGCTAAAAAAGAGCTGCCCTGAGGATGACCTGGTCAGTCAGGGGACAAAGGGAAGGAGGAAGAGACAGGACAGTAAGAGTGAGCCCTCTCTGAAAATCTCCAGCTTACTCCCTCATCCCAGTACCAAGAGCCCAAGGCTCCTGCTGCTTGTTGGTCTAGACACCCAGCCTGACTCAGAGCTGTTTAATGCAGGCTACACTTCCAGCCGGGTGAGGGAGCCTTGGGCAGCAAAGAACAAGAGGCCCACAGCAAAGCCAGGCCTAGCTCCGAACGTGGGAGGTGGAATCCCCCCCTTCTCTTTGCAGTACAGTTCAGAGGCTCAGCATACCGAATCGCTGGAACAAGGTGCCTTCTTTCTTACTCCTCTAGGACATGTGACAGAGCAGATGGACAGCACAAGGTAATCGTACCCTCACAGTGTACTGCAGGCTCAAGTGGCTGCACACAGGAGATTACTGGGAAAAGACCAAGGCTGCAGGGCTGGAGACAAGCCTCAGATTAAGGGCGCCTGTTGCTCTTGCAGAGGACCTAGGTTCAGTTCTCAGTGCCCACGTGGTGACTCACAATCACCAGTTCCGGGCATCCAATGACCTCGTCTGACCTCTGTGGGCATCTCTCTCTCACACACACACAAACACACACACACACACACAAACACACACGGTTACTCAGACACACATGCAGGCAAACATTCGAACACATGAAAATAAATAAATACAACAGCATTTAAGAAAAACACCTATCTCCCCTCTGAGGAAGGGGAAATGAGGCAACCTTGACCCCACCATCCTTTCTTCCCAGTGTGGAAAAACTGTCCATCCACCAGGCTTCGGATCAACTATGGCCTAGATTTTTCAAAGATAAATTAATTTAGTTGGGCCAAGTGGTTCTCGCCTGTAGTCACAGGCTACTTGGGAGATGAAACAGTAGGATTACAAATTCAAGGCCAGCCCAAACTAAAGACTAGCCTAGACAACCTTGTGGGACTCTTTCTCAAAACAAACAAACAAAAACAAACAAACAAAAAAACACAATAAAAAGAGAGCCTAGCAAGATGGCTCCAAAGGGTCAAGTGCTTGCTGTCACCCCTCAGTTCATCCCCAGATCCCATGGCAAAGGAAGAAACAAGCTAAAGGCTGGCCTCTACTCACACAGGCAGCCACACCCCAAGAGCGACTGTTTGTTAATTAACAGAAGGTTCACAAGCCCAGTTCAGGAGCAAAAGAGACGGCTCAGCAGTCAAGAGCACAGGCTCCTCCTGCAGAGGATCTAGTTCAGTACCCAGCCCGGACATGATGGCTCACAGCTCCAGCTCTAGGGAACCCAACACCCTCTTCTGACCTCTGCAAGCACCAAGCATGCATGGGGAACACAGACAAACATGCAGTCATATACATTAAAAAAGAAAGAAAAGATAAAAGGTCAAAGGAGAAGACAAACACGAACGCACGCATACACACACACACACACACACACACACACACACACACACACACGAGATGAGGAAGGAATGGTTTGTTGGGGCTGGAAGCTGGCTGGAAGCTGCAGGCTCAGGGGAGTCGAGCGGTTCCAGCTCAGGACTGCTATCAGGTCTGCACTTTACAGCTGTGTAAACTGCAGCCTGGAAGTGGATCCAGAAAAAGTCATCCTGACTTTTACACGGGTCTCCTCTCTCTGCCAGCCATGGGAGGGAGCCTCTCACAGAGCCGACGGTTCCAGAGCTGCAGCACATCGGGAGGCTCCTGTAGCCCTCAGAGGAGCACAGGGTGAACTTTACACTGCGATCCTAACAATTGTGAAATCCCAGCCTTTCCGTCAGACCAATCGCCCTTCCCCCTGGACCAAGTAAGATCACAATCAACCCCCCCCCCCCCACTCCTGGGGTTCAGCACCAGACCAGGTTTGGCAGGCGCTCCAAATCCCCATTCTTTTCCCATAAAGCACTTGCTGAACTGGGTTCTCAAGCACCAAGTGGAGCTGAAGCCTGACTCCTGCCTGGACTGTAGAGTGGCCGTTCTCCCTCCATGAGGCCCTGGGCTACCCCTCTCCACCTGACCTTCTGTCGGAGTCTGCCACCTATGCCTGTCCAAGCATCTCTCCAGCCCTGGTCACCCCTGCAAAGCCAAGCCCATTTTTCTGTGACCCCTGAGACTCTCACAGAGCTGCTGCCCTTCTCCTTGGCACTCCCTTGTCAGAGCAACCTCTCCCCTCTTGGCACAGACACAGAGTTGCTGTCAGGGTATCCAGGCTTATGGGGATGTCCCATAACCCCGTAAATTTTAAAGGTTTACATAAAGATTTCATCAGGTGTCAAGCAGGGGAAATATCTACCTTAAAGGCACCCCGTAGAACAGGGAGACTGTTGGGAAAGCCCCTCCAGAGCTCTAGTCTAGGGACAGTGAGCGCTTTTCCAAGAGCCTCAGCCTCTGACCCCCTAAGGCATGGCTTCCCATCCCAACTGGCCGCCTCATCTGCCACACAGGTGGCCGTGATTCCGATCTAGGCATTACTGGGCTTCCCTGGAGACAGTTCTGGAACTCATTCTCAACAAGCTGTTAGCCCTCTGAGCAGCCTCCCCAGCAGCCACTCCAGGTTTTATTTTTGAGACAGCTGTGTAGCCCAGGCTGGTTATAAACTCTTACTACAAATTCTTAGCCTTCCATGGGCTAGAGTCCAGGCTGTTCTCCAACATATCTACACACACACACACACACACACACACACACGCCTTTTTATCTTTTCAAGACAGGGTCCCAACTGTGTAGCCCTAGCCGGCTTGGAACTCACTGCCCTGAACTCAGACACTCACCTATACCATGAATAATCATGCTTGCTCATTCCTAAGCCCACACACCCTTCAGGGGCGTCGCTAAAAGCACTCAAGGGTAGTGCTCGGTTATCTCTGCACACAGAGGAACTGTGTGCTCAGATGCTTAAGTGCAAGGGTAAAGTGCAAAACTGAAAGAGCACAATCAGGGAGGACAGGGACAGCAACACACTAGTATAGCCAGGAGTCGTCTGAGTATGAAGATGAACCTTCTCTTTCAAGGCTCTTGGAAGGCCAGAGTTGGGCTGGGGAGTGGCAGAGCACAGCAGCCAGTCTACAGGCTTCTGGCGCACAGGCAGCTCTCCGGCCCCAGGGCCCACTGTTTTAAGAACACTGGACCTCACTCTAAGAAGCTGCTGGCCCCACCCACCTGTGGATGAGATCCAAAGGGGAAAGAAGAGCAGCTGATTAGAATTCCAAGCAGGAACTCGAACTTAAAAAATCTGGGAGGAGGCCAGGTGTGGTGGAGCACATCTTTAACACTCAAGGGGCTGACGGAGGAGGAGTTCGAGGACAACATAGCAACAGGGTGTGGTAGTGCGTACCTAGCACTCAGGCAGATGCAGACAGACCTTAGGAGTTCTGGGCCAGCCTGGTCTCTGTAGTGAGTTCTAGAACGGCCAGAGCTATATAGTGAGGACCCGCCTTAAGGAAGGGGAAGGAGGAAGGGGGTTGAGGGAGTAGAGGGGGAGAAAAAAGGGGGGCGGGAGAGAAACATATAGATGAATTTACCAGGGCCATTTCGATAGCTCAGCTCACCAAGTCAAGGCACATGCTGCCACACCTGAGACCTGAATTCCGTCCCTGGGACCCAGATGGTTTAAGAAAACTATCTTCTACAAATTATCCTCTGATCTACACACTAGACATTGAGGACACGAATAAATGAAAAAAGTTTAAAAAAAAAAGTTTATCAGTCACCAGTATTTACGTTGGTGTCTTTTAAACACACTTAATTTGCTCTGAAATAAAATCGCATGGAATGCGTGAAATGCTTCATTTTCTCCCAAGGGGCCAAGCTCTGCAGAGTTTAGAACTTCGAAGACTGCAAACTCCTTGGCACCGTTCCTCCGTGGGCAAGTGGAGGCGGACTCCCTCACCCTCGTCCCACGGACACACTCCAGCCCCAAACTCACGCTCCCCCGCTCGCCCTCGGGCCTCCCCCGGGCTCTGCACCGTGCAGCCAATGACCGCCAAGGAATGGAAAACGCCCCACAGCGCGGAAGGGACAGCGGGAACGCCCGGAGGGGAGCCGCGGCCGAGCGCCCCGAGGACGGAGGTGGGAGACGCCCCGGCTCCGGCTGGGGACGCGGGGGCTAGGACGCACCTCCTTGTCCGGAACCCACTGCGGCTCCTCCAAGCCGAAAGGACTTCCGAAGGCGCGGTGCTCCGGCACCATGCGCAGGCCACTTGGCGAGCGCACAAGCTTCTTGGCGTCGCGACGCGCGGCCACCCCCGAAGACATGTCTCCGCCTGAACCCCTCACGCCACCGCCCGCGCTGAGCCTACACAGGGTGCCGCCCCGCCCCGCCCACCAGCGCGATGACAGCTCCGAAGCCCAATCCTCAGCCACAGCTCGGAATATGAGCCAATCGGAGAGTAATATCCGCCCCAGAGCCGCCCTTCTCCAATCCGCGCAAGGTCCCCGCCCCTACGGCCAGTCACCAATCGGCGGCGAAGACCGGAGGTGGTACCCTCGCTCCTCTCGGGAGATTGTGACTTCGGATTGGCCAATTAACCGGCCACGTAGCCGCCTTTTCGCTCCTTCTGGGCGGAGCAGACTCGGACTCGAATCTTTCATTGGAAGAGAAGACTGAGATGGGCGGAGCTTCCGGAGCGGGCGGAGTGCGCGGGAGAGTTGCGGGGCCGCTGATCCGGCAGGTGAGCTAGTCGATCGCGAGTGGCAGGACATGGGGTGGCGGGAGAGGACAGAGGACACTGTGGGTTTCGAGCGCTCCAGGCCATGGCCGGGACTCAAGAACGAGCTTCCCCGGCGGGGCACCCCTTTAGGCCCCGTAGCGGGGTTTGGAGGAATCGAACCAAGAGTCCTGACGCTCCCCACTGAGTGCGGGACCTGCTTTCAGCGCCAGATTCCCAGGCCAACCACGGCGTGACCAGTCGCTGCAGACTTGACCTGTGACTTTTCTTTTTTTTTTTCTTGTGGCGTCTGTAAGGACAAGTCACACTGTGTGTGTAGCCTAGGCTGGCCTTGGATTCAGCAGTCCTGCCTCACTCAACCTTCCTCGTTCTAATGCAGGTGTGAGCCACCGCGCGCACCTCATCCTCTAGCTCCTTTGGGTAATTGGCCAAATCAGCTCCCTGGGAGCTTTGCTCACTCTGTCACAGCCTGTCTCCCCGATTGGAGGGATGGGCTCGTGTAACCCTCCTTCTCCGGAAGACAGGCGGCCAAGTGGAGCACGGAGCTCCGTGCCTTTGCCTGAGACGCCGGCTCTCAGTGTTGAAGTAGAAGTTGTTCAGTGGCGCTTTGTAAAGCAAGGTTGGCTGCCTCATGACCTTGGCAGTTGCCGGTACACGGATAGAACCGGCCCCATCTATGTCCTCTGTCCAGCCGCCACCAAGCCCTGTGGTTGCTCTGGTTCACCACTGGACAGGGTAGCAGATGGCTTGGGGAACCTTTGAGTCCGGTGCCAGAACTTTGTGTCCTCAGCAGGAAGCATGTTCCCGAGCCAGCTTCCCTCCTGCCCTGTGTGATGTGTGCGTCTGTGTTGTATGTACATACGTGTATGTCTGTTTGCATCCGTACTGATGTGTGTGTGTGTATGTGTGTGTGTGTGTGTGTGTGTGTGTGTGTGTGTAAGCCAGATGTCTGACATGTATCCCTCCATCAGCCGCCGTATTCACAGATTCAGCTAGTCAGCCTGTTCTGAGGAACCCGTCTCTGCCTTGTGAGTGCTGAGATTACTGGCAGGCCACCATACCTGCCTAGCACCAGATCTAACGTCCCCAGACTCCTCACACTTGGCACTGCCAGCCTGAGCCATCCCGCCCCCATCCTTAGTGCTTCTTGGCACTGTCATTTGAAGCCACGTGTGAGAAGACTACGGTGTATTGTGGGACACGTCTTTTCCTCACACTGGACTGGCCCTAACATAGGCAGCCCAGGTGGGCAGAGCAGAGGCCTGGTGCTGTCCTCTCCAGGTCCCTTTCTGGGAGGGTTTCTCTGTGCTTTCTGGTGAGGCGGAGCTGCCGTCCTGCCTCTTCTCTTGTTCTCTGATGAGGTTCAGTTCCCCTCCACCATCCTTCAAAATCCCAAACTCACAAAAAGTTAGGGAATGCTGAGCGAGACCCATCTATGCCCCAAGAAGTTAGACAGAAGCTGCAAGGGGCAGCCAGCTTTCTTCCCCCACTCGCAGCTGAGCCTCGGGCACTGTCACCTTCAGGATGTTAGGGACAGCTGAATTAGATCTGTGCCAACATCTGGAATGAGCCTAGGCTTCCAGACTGCCTAGTCCTTCTTAGAGTGGATGGTGCCAACAGAAGCATCTTCCTCGGCTTTCCCAGGAAAAGTAGTGTTCCCAGGACAGAGACACCTGTCCTCAGCGCTCAGGGGGACGCCTAACCACACTGTCACTTCAGTTTGCCCTGTGTGTCACTTTCCCATGTACTCCCTCCCACAGGTGGTTTGAGTTGACAGCAAGCTCATGGAAGTGTGTTGTCATCGCTCGTGGTAAACCCACGAAATGGACGTGGATCAGCTGGACCTAAATCCCAGAATTACTGCTGCCATTAAAAAGGGTAGGTTGTGTGAAGTGAGGAGTGGCACACACGCACTGTGGGCAAAGCTAGCTGTGGTCCGTGCACCACCTCCGCCAAGTGGCTTCTCTCCCTTTCAGAGCGGGGTTGGTCAGTCTCGGAAGGGGCTCCTTTCGCACGTGCGTTCCTGGGAGCTGTGGCTGTGGAGGGTGAGCTGCTTAGCCCTCGTGTTCATGGCAGACCTTTCTGCCGTTGTGTGAGCTGCTTTGATATAGCTGCAACGTATTTTTTTTCCTTTTTCTTTTTTTCTTTCTTTTTAATTGCAACAGGGTCTCACTGTGTAGCCTTGGCTGGCCTGGAACTCACTGTGTAGACCAGCCTGGCCTTGAACTCACGGAGCTCCTTCTGCTTCCATACTTTTCTTTTGCCAACTGGTTTGAAAGTAAAAAGTAAATCCAAGCCCAGAATTGGTTTCTTCCC
>NW_021604602.1:7416825-7440518 GCF_004785775.1 Grammomys surdaster | reverse complement strand
CTCTCTCTCTCTCTCTCTCTCTCTCTCTCTCTCTCTCTGTCATTGTCAGCCAACTCCAGGGCTTTGTGCAAGGTCAGCAGGCACTCTCTTAGGCCACACCCCCAACTCACCATTCATGCTTTTTTTGTTTTTAAAATACAGGGTCTTACTGTGTAGCTTAAACTGGCCTTGAATCCTGAGTGCAAGTGATCCTCCTGCCTCAGCCTTCCAAGTAGCTGGGACTGTGGACAAAGGGTGGGACACGGTGATAGTCACATCCTCACAGCACCCAGGATTCATTCTCTGCCTCCTGCCACTGCTGACAGAAGATCAGGCCTAGGTTACAAGGGTGCCCCAGCGCCAGCAGGCCCTCCTTCCCTTCCCTCTCCACCCACCAGTCACACTCCCTAAGATTTTCTGGGCGAATCCAGAATTTGTCCCAGGTCCAGCTCCGTCCCCACCTCCCACCGTGGGTGAGTGCCCTGACTTGCTGTGGTCTATCTGTGTGACTTCAGGCAGGCTGAAGTCAGTGAAGGAAGTTCTGTGCTACTCGGGAGCAGACTTGCAGAGGCTCACCAGCCTGCCCAGCCACGACGTGCATCGCCTGCTGAGAGCAGCCGCTCTACACCTTCGGGGAAGCCGCGTCCTCACAGGTAGGCAGGGAGGCACACATGCTGGCGGGCACCGGGGCTAGCGGCTGGGGTGCTGAGGGCCCAGGCCTGGGTGGACACTACCCACAGGCTCCAGAGTCTTTCTGGGGAATGACTTCGAAGCAGTTGCCCTGAGCACGCTGTGACCCTCCCCGAGGATACAGACCAAGTGACTTGGTCCAGAGCTCACAAAAAAACCCGTATCGCAGAGCAGTGAGCAGTCGAGTCACATGACTTCAGCCTCTCTACAAAGTCCTCCTGGAGTACCTGCCCCCCCTCCAAGGAGAGCCTCACAGTAAAGGACAAAATTAGGTCCCAGTAGTGTGGTAGGGGCAGCTGAGAGAAATCCTGCCTCCTCGGGACATGGCTTCCACATGACGGCTTTGCCTCACTGACAATCTAAGCTGAGGCTTTGCCGCTCAGAACTGTCACCATCACTGTCACAGGCTGCTGCTCATTCTCTCTTCCTGCTGAGGGCCCCCTGCTACATTGCTACGCTCTGGAGCTTAAGTCCCCCCACCCCCTCTGATGGACACTCTATGTACTTCTGATTGCTCTGGCACTCTATGTAGCTCAGGCTAGCCTCAAACTCACCGAGATGCTTCTGCCTCCCAAGTGCTGGGATTAAATGTGTAGACCACTACACCTGAACTAAGTTTCTTCAGCAGCTTTGCCCGCCTGGGAAGTGTGACAGGGACAGCATTGTACTCAGCTGCACAACCAGGCGGCCTGCCTTCTGACCTTGGCACTTTGAGTGTGTGTGTGTGTGTGTGTGTGCGTGTGGGCGTGCACGCACCCATGTGTCATGGTTTTGCCAGTCCTTCACCCATGTTGCATGTGGAGCCAGTGCTTCCTTGAAGGCCTCAGGCTCACAGGCCCTAGCAGGCCGTGGGAGGGGCGCAGGCTGTGGGTGGGGTGCAGGCTGTGGGTGGGGCACAAGCTAGACTCCTGACCCAGCCTAACCCCTGCTCCCTGCAGCACTGCATCTGTTCCAGCAGAGGGAAAACTTCCCTGAGCAGCATCAACGCCTGAGCCTAGGCTGCCCTGTCCTGGATCAGTTCCTGGGAGGAGGCCTGCCCCTGGAGGGCATCACTGGCCTGGCTGGCTGCAGCTCAGCAGGAAAGACGCAGCTGGCGCTGCAGCTCTGCCTAGCTGTGCAGTTCCCACGACAATATGGAGGCCTGGAGGCTGGTGAGTGGCTCCCCTTCCTGAAGGGTAGGGGAGGCAAGACCCGAGGCAGACTCGGACCCCTGTCCTGCTCTGGGGGCTGCTTTCCTCTCTGGGAGGCAGTGGCTATCTCTTGGGTGTTTTCCCATTGTCTTTCTTCTTCCAGAAGAGTAAGTGGGAGGTGAAGCTGTACTAGGCTGTCAGCAGGAGGCAGGGGTACCAACTGGTCCTACAGTTACTACACACCTCAGGCTGAGGTACCTCACCCCTGCACCCAGACCCACAGAACCAGACAGGTAGGGCAGAGAACACGAGGCCTTTCCCTTCTGGTCATATGGCTTTGATACAGGGAGACTCTGCCTGGGCCCTCTGTGGACTGATGGTCATAGCTGCAAAACAAGCTGTGGCTGAGCCAGGCGTGGTGACACACGCCTTGAATCCCAGTGCTCAGAGGGCAGAGGGAAGTGGACTCTGAGTTCGAGGTCAGCCTGATCTACAAAGCAAGGCCAGGACAGCCAGGACTCTATCACCCACAGAAACCCTGTTTCAGAACACAAAACAAAAGCCGTGGTCTGTGCCATTTACACCTTGGGTCCTGTGCCCAAGACGGGAAGCTTCACCCGGTTCTTCACTGGCTGGGGCTTCACAACACCAGTTCACATTGGTTTCTGTCACAAAAGCCATACTTGAAGGCTCCAGTTTCCCTCGTTCTCATTGAGGCCGCCTTGTACAATAGCTGCTCCTGGTGGTGAAGGCAGTGCCAGTGTTCCCAGCATTCCAGAGGTCTGTAGCTATGTGCTGTCAGCCTCTGAGTGCCTTCTGTCAGGTCACCACTCCCAGAAGACCCAGAGCCCTTTGCCTACTGAATCTTCCACACCAGTCATGGTGGCGCAGGCCTGTAGCCCCAGGCCCTCAGGATGCAGGCGCAGGAAGATGGATGCAGGCTGGAGCCAAGCTGGCTCCATGTGAGTCTGGCTGAGAAGTAAGCCCCTGTTTGAGCAATTTTTAAGTACTTACATTAAGTCCAGAATATTGTCGGCCGTTTCCCCCTCTGTGGATGACCTTTGCTTTCTTATCTGAGTGAGTCCTTTGAAACATGGACAGTGTTTATCTTACAAAGCACGTTTCCTTACTCTCTGCTTTGACAAGCCACTGGGCTCTTTCTCCTCAAGTTCTAGAACTAATCATGTGGATTCCAGCAGTCCCAGGGGAGGCACCTGCTGCCCACACACAGGGCTCCCTGCTGGTGTCCGGCTCTATTCAGTAGCAGGATCTGGGTGGCCTTTGGCTCTGTAGCATATGGCACAAGGACTGTTTGTGTTCGGGGTGTCTTGGGTGCCTGTTCACCCACTCTTGTACTTACCAGGAAGGCACCAGCCTCATCAAGTAGTCACAGAGAGAGAGAGGCAGGAGCCTGTGAGTTGTCCTCAATCAGGAACATGTCTCAGAGTCCCTTAACCCTGGTCCACCCTCCGTCCTGCCCAGCCTGGTGAGGAACTGGAGAGCAGGCATGAGGTAGCAGGGTATTCAGGAACGCAGATGTGTGTACTCAGGTGTCAGGACAGGCCTAGCCTGCATGCCTAAGGAACCAGCAAGGTAGCCACAGGGTCTAACCTGCTGACCTTTTGGAGAAAAACTCATAAGGGGACAGAAGTAGGGACAGGCAGAAGACTCCATTTGGTCTGTGTAGCCATGGGTCCACTTCTGTTTCCTGAGCACGCTGGGCACTCTGGCTTCTCAGGGGCTGTCTACATCTGCACAGAAGACGCCTTCCCCAGCAAGCGGCTGTGGCAGCTCATTGACCAGCAGCCGAAGCTGCGGACAGATGTGCCGGTGGAGGTGACACAGAAGATAAGGTTCGGCAACCACATCTTCATTGAGCATGCGGCTGACGTGGTGAGTGCCTGCTGGTGACACCGATGGCCCAGCGACTCACCCAGTGTCACCTGTGCAGAGACCATGCTCAGCTCAGGGTAAAGTCAGGAAGAGGAGGCGTCAGACTCCCATAGGGTGATGGCCATGGAAGTGCTCCTTCTAAAAACACAGCAGGAAGCCTGCTGTCCCTGAGGTACCTGTGAGCCAGGCATTTGAGGATTCTGGGTTGATGAATAACACACTCTCCAACATGGGGATTTAATGCAAAAACTGGTCAAGCTGGGCGTAATGGCGTATTTTGATCTCAGCCCTTGGGAGGGAGAAACAGGAGAAATCTTAGTCTGAGGCCAGCCAGGGCTACACAGTGAGACCTGTCTCAAACAATAAAAACCTTACTAGTCAAGTTCTTGTATAACCTGCCCCTCATCCTATCTTTGAACCAACATCCTTATTCATTACCTGAGACACAGACCTAACTGGGTCAATCAACCCAGGAAGAAGAGAAGGAAGGGAGGCCACAGACATACAGCAAAGGTGTCCTCTAGGTGGGGGTACAGAGAACAGACAAGCCACCACAAACCCCCCTCCTGCTGCTCTTCTCTGGTGACCCTGCCTGAGCCTGGGGCTTACCTGCTGGCGGAGAAGCTGGCCAGGCTGGGCTCAGTTCTAGCAGCAGGAAGCTGGATAGTGACCAGGACAAGATGTCCTCAGCATGTCCATCTTGGCTGTCACTTTGCTAGGCCAGGAGTTAAGAGCTCTGAGAGGACCTCAAGCTGGCTCGACTGACCCCAATGTGCCCTCTGACCTTAACACCCTCACCCTGGCAGGCACTCACTCACATGCATGATAATAAAAAGTTTAATTTTTAAAAAATAGTTAAGAACAGACCTTCATTCTGGTAGACGGTAAGGCATATAAACTTTTTAATTTTAAAAAATGTACAATAAAATACATTATCACACACGACACAGAACTACACACATAAGAAGTTCCACAGAAAGGCCAGGCAGAAGCAGCAGGAGCTGGACCTGTCCTGTCCGTGGGCCTCCCAGGAAGGAGCCGGGGGCCAGGTCAGCAGCCTTATGGACTGAGAGTTGCTCTCCAAGACCCTACTAGTGGTGTATAGTTATTAGTATGAGCTCCACAGCATATGAATGGGCAGGGGAGCTAAGTTAGCACTGCGGACCCCGGCCACGGCCCTCCCGGCCCCACCCTGGCCTTCACAGGGCCAGCTCTGGAGCCAGCAGCAGCAGCAGCAGCATGGTGTTTAAAGCAGACCAGGCTCAGGTCACTGTAAGAGAAAGCTATAGGTCAGGTGGCCACTGAAGCAGCTCCACCTCCTCCTGCCATAGGGTCTGCCCAGCGGGAGTGGTCAGTGCCAGCCTCACAGCCACAGGATGTGGACACAGAACCTCCCCTCCTGTGCATGAGGAGAACAATGGCCCACACCTGGCCTCCTCCCACCTCTTCCCGCCATCCCCGCCATCCCGAGGTGCCCAGGCCCTGGCTGAGGGAGGCACAGACACTCACATTAGTGCTAGCGTCTTCTAGGCTGCTGGTGTCGTTCTCCACACAAAGAGGCTCTGCGGGGGACGCCCTAGAGAGAAGTACAGACTGAATTTCACGCCCGGCCGGATGCTGGAATCTGACAGCTCCTCACAGCTGCCAGTGAGTTGGTGTTGGGCTCCCTGCTTGGCCAGCCAAGACTGCATGAAGACCCTGAACTCAGGAACAATACGAAGGCCCTGGCTGAGACCTCAAGCCCTGTTGTAGCCACACGGTCACTAGCAAGACCTTCCTCTGACAGCAGCATCTACTGTCGCCATACAAGCCTACCTTGTCACCTGGGCCACTTAACCACATCAAAAGTCACCCAAGTCCAGTGCCAAACAGGGCACAGTGGCCCCAAGAAAGCCTAGGGCCCCGGAGAGGGCAGCAGGGGAGATGACCCTGGAGCCATCCCTTCTCTGTCCCCAATAGCATTTCTCCAGGGAACAGCCACTGGGAATGGTGCAGGGTTCCAACTCCTTTAGGAGTGGATGGTACCTGATGTGTGCAGAAAAGACTCCCAAACCACTACTCCATCCTACCACAGCAGGTCTGGCCTGCCCCATCAACACAGAGACCTGGAAGGCACCTACCTCCCCATACACACACATCCTGCACACATCCTACTCAAGCAAGACCAAGCAGAGCTGCTCTCTACACTACAGCCTACTGAGGTGACCGCGTCAGCCACGGAGCTGTAGCTGGGCTGGGTGTCCTCAGTGTCTGCAGTGGACTGAAGTGCAGTGACTGCAGTGGGTGAAGGTCCAGGTGTGAGTCTTCACCCCGGGTGGGCAGGAGGCAGCTAATGTCAAAAAGCTAGTCAGGGAGTTCTGAGCACGTGGAGGCCACTGGCGGGTGGCGTCAGCCTAGACCGTGACGTGTCCCCCACAGGACACCTTGCTGGAGTGTGTGACTAAGAAGGTCCCCGCTCTGCTGTCGAGGGGCATGGCCCGCCTGGTGGTGGTTGACTCCATCGCGGCCCCGTTTCGATGTGAGTTCCATCTTCAGGCCTCGGCTGTCAGGGCGAAGCACCTGCACTCGCTGGGGGCCGCGCTTCTTAGGCTGAGCAGCACCTTCCGGAGCCCGGTGCTGTGCATCAACCAGGTAGGTGTGGCTGGCCGGAAGGCAGAGCGCTGCCCCCGACCGTGGGGAAAGCAAGCGGCTGGCCGGAAGGGAGGCGACTGAGGTGGACGCTGTCGCTAACCCTCACTTGCTTTTTTCAGGTAACAGAAATGGTGGAGGGCCAGGAGTCTGTGCCCAGGTCACTGGGGTGAGTGTGGACACCTCGGCATGCCAAACACTGGGGTGGGGTGGGGTGGGGTGTACAAGCACCAACACCCATTTTGTGTCTCAGGGCTTGGGACGAGCGCCTCTCTCCAGCCCTTGGCATCACCTGGGCTAATCAGCTCCTGATGCAACTGATGGCTGACCGGCTCCGTGAGGATGATGTTACCACAGGCTTGTCCAGAAGCCCAGCTCGAACTCTCCGAGTGCTCTCTGCCCCCCACCTACCCCTCTCCTCCTGTTGCTACACAGTCAGTGAGGAAGGCATTAGAGGGATTCCAGGAACGGAGTCCTACTAACAGTGGGGCCAGTAGATTCTGAGGTCGCCTTCCAACAACCTGTGTCAGGCACCGAGTGACAGTCAGTATCTACTCTCTCCTCCCTGGGGTTCACCTACTCTTGAGCCTTGGGGTTTGGCCTCACACTACCCATTAGAGGATGACCAACCAACAGGAGCTCTGCCAGCCCTGAGGGTCTCCCTGGGACCTCAGAATGGCAAGACTCAGCTCTTCCCTCTTTTTTCTGCTTTTTGTCTGGGACTCAGTCAGCAGCTTGGCGGGGCCTCCCCTCCTGCAGGATGGTCTTAACTCCCCTCGGCCCCCACTACACACACACGCACACGCACGCGCAGTAACACCCACCACTCGGGCCAAACGTGGCTTGCAGTGAGATTCTCCCCCATGTGTCCCTCCCCATACATATACAACATTTTAGGACAGAGTGAAGAAAACACTCTGAGGAAGGGAGGCGGGCCTAGCCTGACTCAGCTGCCTAGACTAAGTAGCTTTGGGCAACTTATAAAAAGGGCCCTAGGCTTCTGTGTCCTCACTGAGGCCTGGCTAGTATACCCAGCAACTCTGGCTTGCCAGTGCATGCAGGCTGGAGGGTACCACAGAACACCCAACAGGACTGCACACGCTCACCCGGCGGGCAGGCCTCCTGGTGACATTCGCTCTGCACTCAGAATCAGCACCGTGTAGACTTGAGTCTCAACAGTCACCAAGCACTGTGGCCTCTGAAGACAGGGCTGTGGTGTTGAAGATCCTGCCAGGTAGCACAGCCTCCCACCAGCAAGTGTGCCGAGTGGGCTTCACCAAGGAGTCCTGTTGCTCCAGTGGTGTCTGACTCCCCACACCAGGACATGCACTGTCACTGTCCCCACTCAAATAGGGAAAACAACCCACTTATGATATATTCCATGACATCCACAGGGCGGCCCCACGCTCTTCTGAACTCATCAAACGTTTACAGCCCCCGGGGTTCCTACCCCGCTTTTGGCAATCTTGCAGACTAAACCTAGGGTCTCCTGCATGCAAGTGCTCTACACTGAGCTGCAGCCCGCTGACACGGCCTGAGAGGCTGAGGAGACTGAAGTAAACGAGGGACACAGCTGCTTGGGTAGAGGAGGTTCATATAACACACCTCTGCAAAACCGGAGGGCTTTATGGCGGGAAATAAAGCTTTAGTTTTGTAACAAAGTATCAACACTTCCAAATTCTTTTCTGAAGAGATTGTATTGAAAATTAAAAGACAGTTCCCAGACAGACACACTTAGAAGACATGCCCAAAAGCTCCTAGGGCTTGGATCCACCAGCCAGGTCAAGGGGCCCTGAAGGTCCACCCCAACATTGGTCCACCTGATAAGTCGAGAGTATCTTTCAGGATATGGGAACACCTTGCCAACATGTTGTACCTGCATTTACAACAGCCAGCTAGCTGCCCGGATTCCTGCTCACCTACACCCCAGGGACAATCAGGACAAGACCAAGTGAAGACGTAGGAGACAGAAACTAGGCTCACGTGCCCCGTAGGGCTACATGAGCTGTAAGCACACATCTCTAGCAGTTATTTCAGTATATATTCCTAAGAACGTTCATTTCCTCAGGCTGGCAAGATGGCGCAGAGAGGAAAGGAATTTGCAGCACAACGGCAACCTAGGTTCACTCTCTAGAACTGAGGAGAACGGAATGAATGCAGAGTTATCCTGATCTCCACACAGCCATTCTTACACACACACACACACACACACACACTCACACAGACTTTCTACATGACATCTCTAGCAGCTTTCCAGAAAATTCCTATCTGAAGTCTTCCAACACCCCACACCTAGGACCATGCACCACCCACGAGCTTCCCAGTAATAACCACAGCAGGCTGATGACACGTCCCTTTCTTGAGAAGAACAATGTGAAAGGGACAGCTGGGCCCTGCTTTTCTCCTGAGAACATTAAGTCCACAGAACCTTGCACAGTGTTGAGTGCATACAAGTTCCCAGAGTGCTCCTCTGAAGCAAGGTCAGCTGGTCAGGCCAGCCAACTTGCTCCAAGATTCTGTCTCTGCTTTCTGCAGGCCTGGATCCCAGGAGGCCCCATAGCCACTGAATCTTTCCAAGGATTCTGAGGAACTCACACTGGTATGGCAAGAGCTTTGCCTGCTTATCCATCTCCTCAGCCCCAACCATGTACTCTACCTTAAGACAGGGTTTCTCTGTGTAGCTCTAGCTGGCCTGGAACTCACTCTGTAGACCAGGCTGGCCTGGAGTCCCACCTTCCTCTGTCTCTTGAGTGCTGAGATTAAAGTTGTGTGCCACCACACCTGGCCTAAGAAACTCTGTAACTGGCTGTGATCAGTTAATGAATGTTTAACACAAGCCCAAACCTTGGTGTTTTATGGGAGCCATGCAGTTCCTCAGACTGATGTGAGGCTGAGACAGAGTCCCTGCAACCCACAGGCCACATCCCACTGCCCTACTGTGGGCCGGCAAGTCCACTGCTTCTGGCCTGAGTTCTTGGAGCTTTAAGTTAGGCTCATACATTGCCATAGGTCGATCGGAACATTGTCAAACACACCCATGAAAAAGCTTCTGTATGCTTAGCATATCCCAGGTGCCCACCACCACCACTGACCCAACAGCAGGAGGTCTACAGAGCCCTGTGGGAAGCAGTCCTCCGTGCACTGCCTCTCTGTCTCTGCCTTCTACACATGAAGCTAAAGAGACACGGGTAGGCCACTGTGCACGCTTCGTCTGAAGGAAGTGATTTAAGCTCTGATTCTTACTTCACAGCTTTCTCAGTGTTAAATTTTAACTAGATCTAGGTGTCACAACAGCGTGGCTGGCAGAAGTCGCATGCAGCAGCTGATCCACACATGCCTAGGCCACCAGCTGTCGCCTGGCTTGCCTCCCTGGCCACGGCGCTACTGGCTCTGGCCATAAGCAGCCCCAGGCACAGATGCAGATCAAGCAACAGAATTCTGGGGCATGGCTGCCAGGCACTTTTTAAGCAACAGCCTGCAGCTCTTGGTGAACATCCCCATCTAGAAAGAAAGCCCACTACAACCAAGAGGACAAGCTCCCTCCTGGGCAAGCTGAGGAACTGCCAGGGCCTCAGGCGGTCAGTGTTTCATATCTCAGGATCCTATCTAGGTCAGCCCCAGCCCTCAGTGGGCGAGGTCAGTGTGGCTGGCGCTCAGTGTTCTCGAGTCTGCCAGACCATTATTTCGTTCCTGTGTAAAAAAGCAAATGGAAAAATTAAAATTAATCAATACTTCTATGGAGATCACCATTAAGCAGTATGACCTCTGATCCCAAATATATGCATGTAAAAACAGTAAACATTTGCATTAGAGGTACAGCTCAGGGTTGAGTGCAGCTCTACCGGGTATGTGTTTAGTGTTTAGTGAGCAGCAGCCTCAGTGTATCCCAGCATCAAAAATCAATCTCTAACTCCCAGGCCAGGTGCCTGGAGCACACACCCTCTGTCTTAAAGTATCCTTCGGCCTCTGCTTGGGGCTAGGGTGACAGCTGACACCTTATTAGTTAAATCTGGCCCACTGAAAGAGCTGTGGCCTCCTCAGGTGTGATGGGCAGAGAGTCTGTCCCCTTGGACTGAGCTCTGTGTGGCAGCAGTTAGTCAGAACACTCCTCCGGCTGTCGGGATACTCAGAGCATACAAGCAATGGGGCAGGTTCTAGAGCACAGCTGATGGCCACACCCAGTTGCCAATTCAGGTCACAGAAAGGAAAAGAAAGGCCACTCTGCCGAGCTGCACGGGGACAGCAGTTACAGACATCTTAATCCTACAAGGAAACTGCTTCAACTGTGACACTACTGCTGGTGAACACAGTACCCCGCTCAAGCTACCCTTGGAGGGCTCCATCACTGTGACACTACTGCTGGTGAACACAGTACCCCGCTCAAGCTACCCTTAGAGGGCTGCATCACCAGCTGGCGTTCTGAAGGCAACCCCAGTGATATGCAGTGAGACACCAGATATCAGCCCGTCACAGAGGGGTGAGTGCAGGGCCAGGGAGCTAGGACACGAGCAGGGCAGGCTCCTTACTTGGAAGCAATCTTCTGTGGCTTTGCCGCCCGCATTAAGAACGCTCAGAGAACTGACACGCTTCATACTGCAACCCAGACATGGACATGCAAGACAAACCTGTCAGCACATTGTCAACCAAAACAGGAAACACCTAAGGTAACCTCTCCTGCCTTAGGAATATTGGGGACCATGGGACCTGGAGAGTGGGCCTTTCTCTCACCTGTTCCTTCTGTAACTGGATTTAGTGCCTGGGGATTCCCCATTCTCTGTACATCTTACAGAACGAATTCATGCAGCAAGTCCTGCTACCTTCTGAGACTGCTCAGCCAGGGGCGAGAACTCTGCTGCCTGTCAGGTGAGTCTGGGCTCTCAAAGGGCTCACTACTCCCAAGAGAAACACTCCAGGATCGCTGGGAAATTAATACAAAGAAAAACTATTTGACTATTAGCAAGACAGACTGAAGTTTCTATTTGTCTACTTAGAAAATCACTCTGAGGCCAAGTGTGGTGTGACACTCAGAGGGGTAGGTAGGTGTAAGGCTGGAGACCGGCCTAGTCAGGGCCACAGAGTGAGACCCTGTCTGAAAAGACAAAATAGAGCAAACAAACAACACCCCACACACACTTTTTCTTTTAAAAGCAAACCAAACTCTGAAGCCAGGCATGGCCCGCACACGTACAGCCCCAGTTGGACAGGCCCACGTGGACAGGGTCTTCTAACAGACCTGTGGTTTTGAATGTGAACTGCACACAGCTGCAGTAGGCAAAGCAGCCAGAGGCAGGCTGAGCAGGCTGCAGCCTATGGGTCACAGGTGCTATAACAAACGCCAGCAAGTGGCTAGCTCTGTTCTTGAATGGAAACATTTTACTGTGGCCCAGCCACACACTGGTGAATGGAAACACTCTACGGTGGCCCAGCCACACACCGGTGGGGGACTGAACAGGGTTTGCTTTACAGGAAACTGCTAGAAACAAATCACATGCAAATTATGACTTGACTCATCCTGGTGGTTTTGGGATTTGGGTTTTTTGAGACAGGGTCTCTCTGTGTAGCCCTGTCTGTCCTGGAACTCAGAGCTCTGCCTGCCTCTGCCTCCCAAGCACTGGGTTCATACCATACTCATTGAAGCAACTGAGTTCTCAGAAGAAAGCTATACAGACTTGACTCTCAGTCCTCCTTTTCCTCATAAATGATGGCAGCAAAGTGGCCCACGCTGCACTCCGTCTCTGATCCATGATACTGGAAACTACCAGGGTCCGAGTGTTCCGGGGTGGCCAACCATTAGCGTCAATCTGTCCACCCAGGGCAGCTATTCTCATGGGCCAGAAGGCCTGGCTCTACCGGGGAACACCCTGGAAAGACAAATCCTGGGGTCCTTCTAGAAGCTGACAGAGCAAACACATGGAGAGTCACTAGATAAGGTCACTGGTGCAGGAGGAAGGTGCCTCGGTTTTACACTCTGGATGTATAACCCAGGTCACAGAAACAGCGGCACACAACGTGACATGTACTTCACATCATGTCTGACTGCCATGACACAAACCACTCCCACTCCAACAGCAGGGATGGCCACTCACTGCTGCTGGCTGTTAGCACAGAAGCCACAGGGAAGGTAGGGGAAAGAGGAAAGTTCTAAGCTCTCTGTCTTGAGCAGGTGGTACCAGAACTGACTTTGCACACTAGGCGTTTCAGAGTTTCCCAGAGGGAGAGAACCACCACTCAAAAGGTGGGCCCATGTCAGGTGTGGGGATACAGACCTGTAATCCCAACTACGAGTGTGGCTGAGGTTAGAGGATCACAAACTCAAGGCTGGCCTGGGCTACATAGTAAGTCCCTGCCTCAAAAAAATAAAAGCAAAAGGCTGGCCCAGTTTTAGTAGGTCTCAGAGTGCCCATATGCCTAGAGAGGAGCGCAGGCTAGCCCAGCTCTAGTAGGTCTCAGAGTGCCCATATGTCTAGAAAGAAGCACAGGCTAGCCCAGCTCTAGTAGGTCTCAGAGTGCCCATATGTCTAGAAAGAAGCACAGGCTAGCCCAGCTCTAGTAGGTCTCAGAGTGTCCATATGTCTAGAGAGGAGCACAGGCTGGACAGAAGCTTTCTAGGAGGATTTCTGGCCATTAAAAGCCAGCATTTCTCAGGAACCTGAGAAATGGGTTTCCATCTGCCAGGAGTCACTTACCTCTGGCAGGGCACAGGGCTACCTGTGGTACCTGTGAGCACATCAAAGCCCACGCTGACCCCAGCTCCCTCAGTGTCACAAGGACTGACTCCACATTCCACTGTCAGAGCTGGTGTCCCTTGGGCTTCTCTCCCTTCAGCTGCTTGTCCTCTTCACTCACACGATCTGTCCGCCACGCGCGTCCTTTACCTCCTGCCCTTACCCTCTGCACAAGTCTCTCCTCTCGATTCTTCTCTGACTCTCCCAGATGCCTCTGCATACTTTCTCTCTCTTACTCACAATAAAAACCTTCCCCCAAAACTAAATGTAAATGCTAAATGTAGCAGTCAAGACAACAGTTCCTTTGCTGCAGCCACTCACATACAATCTCAACAGTGGAGCATGTGCCCAGCAGAAGCACGACCCTGGATTTTATCCCAAGTACTCTGCTCAGCCTGAGAGAAACCACCCCGCATCCTCCATGCTCTCTCAGTACTGGAATAAACAGTTCTATCCCTCAGGTGTCACACAAGAGCTGCCTTTCTGACTCTCTCTCTAGCTAAAGCTTGGCATAATCACCATCCCAGAGACTGCTGGAATGGCTGCCGTCACAGGCAGAGGCTAGCAGGACCAAGTCTGCCCCACAAACTTCCAGGCAGTGTTCAGACAATGGAGCTTCCATGTGTTCATGGATGTCGTGAACGCCTTAGACCCTCTACAGATGCAGCTGGCCCGCACACAGAGAACCTCCTGCCTCAGGGCAACCTGTCTCCCAGATCCATTATGAACCCAAAGAGATTTCTGGAGGGACATAGCCAAGAGTGTGACACATGCACAAGGCAAGCTGGGACCATGGTAGCTCCATGCCCAGCTGTCAGCCCAGGCAGGGGGCGAGGCATGGGCCTTAAGGCAAGTGACCCTAAGAATGGAAGTGGACACTTTCTGAAGGCACAAGCCAGCAGAACAGCTCTGAAAACACTCACTTCCAACATGGTCTCCAAATACCTCAAACTCATACCAGAGCCTGGGAGCGTCCTGAGCAGCAGGGTACTACCAGGGACACCTTTAAAACCTGCAGCCCTGTGCATGTTCTGCTGAGCTGGCTCTATCCAAGAAGTCTAGGACACAAAGAATGACTGATAAGACCCCAGAGACAAGCTGGGCAGTGGAGGCGCACGCCTTTAATCCCAGCACTTGGGAGGCAGAGACAGGCGGATTTCTGAGTTCGAGGCCAGCTTGGTCTACAGAGTGAGTTCCAGGACAGCCAGGACTACACAGAGAAACCCTGTCTCGAAAAATCGAAAAAGAAAAAAAAAAAAAAAGACTCCAGAGAATGTCCCAGGGGGGCAGCTGCCAGCACAAAGGGACGAGGATGTCAGCTTGTTACAGAGCAGCAGAAGTCTGAGTCTTCCCTGTGACCCTTGTAGAAAATTCCTTTGACAACATGGATCCCTCCACTCAAAGCCCCAGTGAAGCCTAGAGCTTTGAAAACCTCAGGTGCTCCTTATAACAGTCACAAAACTCAACCTCATTAAAAACCATTTTCCCCCGTAATCCCTGGCTAAGTCCACGTGATCATAGCTTTCCTTCTGGAAAGTGAGTTTTGGAGAAGTTATGCCAATGTGAACTTAGAAAAAAAATGATGCTGTGTACTGTGTAAGCCAACTGGGTAGCTTCTGTAGGTTCTGTGTGCATCTGTGTGGTATGTGTGTATGCACATGAGAGTGTGTGTGTGGTCCCCAAGTCATCTTTAGGTGTCTTCTATCACTCTCCCCTTTATAACACAGTCTTTGAACCTAGAGCAGACCACTTAGGTAACTGGCTGGCCAAGATCTGATTTCCTCCATCTCCTCTAATGCCAGAGCTACACACACAACACCACGCACGCCCCTTCTTTCCCCTAGTGCAGGGGCTACACATCCGACACCAGGCCCCTTCTGCATGAATCCCGGGGATCCAAACTCAGGCCCTCAGGCTTGAGCGTCAAAGCACTTTACACACAAAGCCATTTTCCTGGACTGGTTGTGTGTGTGTGTGTGTGTGTGTGTGTGTGTGTGTGTGTGTAAACGCGCATCCTTGAACTGTGGCATATGTGTGGAGATCGAAGGACAACTTTTGGGAGTCAGTTCTCCTGCAACGTAGATCGACAGGTTCAAGTGCCTTTAACACCTAATTCATTTCCTGGGCCCCACTTTAACTCTGTGAGAGAGTCTCACTGTACCCTGTGCTGGCCTCTCAAACACTGAGACTCCAGCTATGAACAACCTGGCTCAGGAGTGTAAGACTAAATTCCCACTTGTCATCAAGAAGGCTCTGAGCAGAATCAAGGCGCTCCATCACTCCCTTTGAGACACTACAGGCCAGCTTCCCAACTGGTTCAACCTGCCCTGGAATGCAGCAGGCAGAGCACCCAAGCCCTCCTGGGACAACTCTGAGTTGCAGGAGGGCTGGCTCTGACTGAGGCTGCGGCTGTACCGACGCTGGCGGGAAGAGGGCGCGCTCGGGAGATAGTTACCCGGGGTTCCTCGGCTCACCGTCCCGGGAGCTTCCTCCCTTCAGCTTCCTAACCAGCTTCTCACTGCTGCGTCTAATGGAAGCCCGGAGTTTGCTAAAGGAGCCACTGCGCTTTAAAGATCCAGTGCCATCCTGAAAAACACGTGAACAAGCGTGACGCTGTGGGTGTCCCCTCCTGCCCCACACTCAGCCCAACAACCCCAACTGGCTGGCAAGTGAGTCCTGCCGAAGCCACCAGCCTGCAGTGTGCGTGAACATGTTAAAAACAACCCACAATCAGGAATCCTCTGAAAATGAAGAATCCAAGCAGAAGCTGCCACATTCCCAGAGGAGAGTGAGCCCACTGCTGTCCTAGGACAAAGGAGAGCGAAGGATCACAAGAACTAAGGCATCTTCATGTCGCATGAGCATGTGTGCACCTGGAAGGACACCAGGCCTCATGCGGACAGTGTCCTCCCGATAGTCTCACCTACACAACTGCAAGTTTTTAATAAAACACTCATTTTTATACAAATGTCAGAGGTCTTAGATATCTGTAGAAGAGTGGCCAGCTGTCCCCATAACCAACTCAGACACTACGGAAGGAAACACCTGGCAGTCTGGGCGTGAAATCAAGTGCAGAGTGGAAACCTAAGTACAGTAGCACTGAGCTTCAGAACAGCCCCTCAGGGGACCCCAGAAACCAACTGCTGCTAGAGCCCACACAGCCCAGCGCCCCAGAAGATCAAGAAATGTACAGAGCAGACAGACACAAGACACAGGTCAGTTGGAGTGAGTTTATTAGAAGTTAGAAAGACACATACACACATCACGGAGCACTTCAGATTAGTAGAGAAAAGCAGAATTTAAATTTCCACACCAAGACTACACAGCAAATCTACATCAGTGTGTAGTATACTGGGGAGGTCCTGTGCAGGGCACCGCCCAGGTCTCTAAGGACGACAGGGACGTGCAGCCCAGGCCTCGCTCCTACAGCTCAGTGACTGCACAGGTCACTACCATGCCACTGTAATACACCTGGTGACACTAACGCCTGTCCTCAAGGTGAAGAGCTACTCTCTCCTAACTGTTAAACGTGTGTGTTACACATTAATGGGCTTATTAACACGGTTGGTATTTCTAAGTACATATCTTGCAAAGCTACATGTATCCAGAAATCAAGACCCCAAAAGGACGGCAGCACCGAAAGGAGGGGCCAGTCCCAGGGGTGCTGCTGACAGGCTCCTAGGGCTGCTAGACAGCGGACAGCACTGCAGGGGCCGGAGGAGGCGCTGCCCGTCATGCAGGAGCAGAGGGGAGGCACCGGGCGGCTAGGCCTGTCAGACAGAAAGAGAGAAGCAGATGAGGCCACAGGAGCACGAGTGGCAGGCCCCGCCCCGCAAGCCTGCTCTACAGTATTTCTAGGTCACACATCTCCACGGATTATGCTCGGCAACCCAGGTGCTCCTGCACACAGCAGGTGCTGGCCAGGGCGTGTGAGGGAGCCGAGGCCAGCTTCCAGTAACTGTCAAGAGTGAAAGTCAATGTTTTCAAGCACAGCCTAGCATTGTGTGAGAAATCTCCTTGATACTTATATGGAAAGTTTCACAAGTTGTTGTGCATGAGAGAGACTATGGTGGTGAGGGTCACATGTCCAAAAGGACAGGATGCTGTGGAGGACACCATGGAAGCGAGTCTCCCCTGTCCTGGTGCTGCTCGCTAAACTGTTACATACCGCTGCAGGATGAGGACTTCCAGACTCTTAAAAATACTAACATCCTAGACATCTCGGAAACGACTCGAAAAGTCGGCAGCACATCTGAAACATGCAGTTGATGATCCAAATAAAAACCATCTCCACAGGCAGCAGCACCTCCTAGGTCTGCCAAAACCTCAAAAGGCGCACAGCCAGCTAGGCCCGGCCCGGCGCTCGGACTCACCATGGGACGCTGAGCGAGTCATTTAACCAGCCCGAGCTTCAGCTTTCTCATCTTTAAAATGAAAAATAAAACTTGTTACCAATGGCTCATGAGTGCCAGGAGGACAAGAAGACACCAACCCCACCATCTGTCATGAAGAGGACTCTAAATGCTATGTAGCTCCCACACAGCCAGATCCTACTGCCCTCAGGTCCTGTGCTCCATAGCAGGACGCTCGCCTCCCGTCCCTGGGTTCACACGGACCACAGTTGATGCTTTCTCTCTAAGCAACTGGGGTGACAGCTGACAAGGGAGCAGGGCAGACAGACGTGGGCTTGGTCCAGGCGCCTACCACCACCTAGAAGCCTGAGGACCCAGGGGAGTAGCTGCCTGCCAGGGCGGAACCCTTGATCAACGGATGTGGCAGGCTGTCCTCTCAGTACCTGCACCCCAGGGGAGATGGACAACGGCTGACTAAGACTCAAGCGGACAGTTCCCCAGCAGCACTGCCCAAGGCTCACTGTATTCTGAGACCCATTTACACTGCCACAAAAGGTGTTCCTACTGCATAAACCCAACGGGTTTCTGTTTTAAATTACACGGATCACGTGTGTATTCACTTGCACGTGTATTCCAGTATTTAGAGGATAACTGTCCACCACGTATGTCCTGGAGATTAAACTCCAGGTCACTTGAATGGCAACTACCTTTACCAACTGAGCCATTTCATAAGCTCTCAAAGTGGGTTTCTGAACAGAAATAAATCATAAAATGTATTGATTTTAGTATTTAGTACCTCTGTACAACAGAATTGTAGGTGTGGCATTTTTATAACTTCTTAGTATACTCTTGCTGTCTTCTTAGCATGTCTTCCCATAAATAAAAATCTACTTTGAACTAACAGTTCTCTCATTCCCTAAGACCCTTAAGTAGGAATTTCATACATTAAAACCTGTGAAAGTCAAAGTGGGCCTACTAGCCCACACCCTAAATTCCACACCTCAGGAGTCACAGGCACACAGATCTCTATGAATTCCCCAACCAGCACTACATAGTGAGGTCCTGTCTCAAAGATCAAAATAAGGTGGCACACACCTTTAATCCCAGCACTCAGGAGGCACAGGCAGGAGGATCTCTGTGAGTTCAGGCCAGCCTGGTCTACAGAGTGAGTTTCAGGACAGCCAGGGCCATTTAAGAGAGGCCCTGTCTTGAAAAACAAAAACAAAAAAACAACTTGTAGAAGCCAGGCACTGGGGGACATGTCCATAGCCCCACACTGGGAACCTAACACAGCTTGAGAAGCCTGGGTCTGAGACCAGCCTGGCCTCCATAGTATATCCTGTCTCAAACAAGAGTAAGACAGGCAGGGATACGGTCAGTTGTAGAGCCCTTCCCTTCCACAAGGACGGTTCAGTCCCCAGTACTGAAGCAGTACATGCACGCGCACACACACACTCACACGCACACTCACACTTGTAGAAATCTCAGAACAAGAACAATGTGGCATAAGAGAAGATGGGTAGGAGGATGCTTCTCAGGGATCCCAAGAAGGAGCAGCAAAGATGGAGGCTGTCCTGGGGGCTCTGGTCCACGGGGAACTAAGTCACGTGGTGCTGCACGTGGTGCTGCACAGTACACTGTCTGCAGATGACGTC
The DNA here is from genome assembly GCF_004785775.1 of Grammomys surdaster. Taxonomy (NCBI): domain Eukaryota; kingdom Metazoa; phylum Chordata; class Mammalia; order Rodentia; family Muridae; genus Grammomys; species Grammomys surdaster. The sequence continues at coordinate 7,421,466 of NW_021604602.1, read as the reverse complement.
CCACCAGACAGCCCAGCACGGCTCCATCTTAGCTGGGGCCAGTGCCCATGACTGACACACCTTTCACAACAGACACAAAATCACATGGGTACAGGGTAACGAAGAAAGCTGACTTTTATCTAGAAAAGGATGAATGGCCACAAAGCAGCTTTCCCAGAAATGCACCCTGCTAAAGAGTGACCTGCCATTGCAGTGCCTGCTAAAACCACATCATATCTGACTCTAGGAAGCCTGAGGGAGCCCTTCTCACGAGGCGTGACCACATCATCATCTGTATACTGAAGAGGACCTGCTGTACTTGCAGACAGGCTCACTGTGCGCTCAAGAACCTGGTTCAGAGTGGCCTAAGAACCCTGTGTCTTCATGCCCTGGCTCTCCTCCACGAGCACACAGCCAAGCCTCTGCAGAGCCACGGTTACTACCTAGCAAGCCTTGTCTTCAACAAACATTATCCTGTTTTAGATTCTATTTCTGAATACTGAAAAAAAAGCCCTGAATTTCCGTATAAATTGTTTCTGTGATTTAATCAACTACCATCTGTTCCTGTAAACTCACTTTGGCTGAAGCTGTAAACACCCAAGAGAACAAAGGATGGATAGCTGCAGTATTTTAAAGCGCACAGAAGTCTTCTCTCTAAAACTTACAACTGTAACCCAGGAGGTGGTGAGGCACGCCTTTAATCCCAGCACTCTGAGGCAGAGGCAGGCGGATCTGTGAGCTAAGCCCTGGTTCAATCTCAGAACTTGAGTCAGATGCAGGCAACCTGCATCTCTGAGATCGGGGCCAACCTGGTCTATATCACACCAGCCAGGGCTACACAGTGAGTGAGTGTGAGTATGTGTGAGAGTGTGAGTGACTGAGTGTGAATGAGTGGGTGAGTCAGTGTGAGTGTATGTGTGAGCAAGTGAGTGTGAGTGAGTGTAAAAGTGAGAGTGTGATTGAGTGGGTGAGTGTGAGTGTGTGAGTCTGAGTGTGTGTTTGAGTGAGAGTGAGTGTGCCACTGTGTGATAGTATGAGTGTGAGTGAGTGTGCCAGTATGTGAGTGAGTAGGAGTGTGAGTGTGCCAATGTGTGAGTGAGACTGTGAGTGTGCCAGTATGTGAGAGTGAGTGTGTGAGTGTGCCAGTGGGTGAGAGTGAGCATGAGTGTGTGAGTATGAGTGAGTGTGCCAGTGTGTGAGTGAGAGTATGACTGTGAGTGTGCCAGTACGAGTGAGAGTATGACTGTAAATGTGCCAGTGTGTGAGGAAGCCAGTGTGTGTGACTGTGAATGCGCCAGTGTGTGAGTAAGAGTGAGTGTGAGTGTGCCAGTGAGAAGGCATGTGAGTGAATGAGGGTTATGGGGAGGGATATGACTCAGCCTATCCTGTGTAAGGCCTTATGTTCAACACTTCAAAGTATAAAAGTTAAACACCAAGGCAGGCGGCAATCTGCACACCTTTTACCCCAGCACTTAGGTGGGAGAGGCAGGCAGAAGTCAGAGTTTCAGTGTCTAATTCTAGGACAGCCTGGCAACACAGAGAAACGCCGTCTCAAACACACACACACACACACACACACACACACACACACACAGAAAGAAACAAGGTATAATTGTAAGCTAAGCGTGCTATGCACACCTATATTCTGAGTACCCGGAAGCACCCAGAAGGCTGAGGCAGGAGGACTCCAAGTAAGTACAAGGACAGCGTGAGCTATCTGCTGAGACTCCAACAAGGCTGGGACACAGTTCAGTGATGGAGCATTTGCCTAACACATGAAGCAGAGGTCAATCTCTAACACTCACTTGTGTGCACATGCTCGTGTGAATGTACACACACACATACACACATACTCACGCATGGGGCTGGGGACAGAAGCCTGAGAGGAGAGAGCACACTGACAGTACCCTCCCATGCACTCCTCCCCAAGTGCCCAGGGCAGGTGTGGGACTCAAGAGTTGGTGACATTGTCTGTGGCACAGGAGTCACATACTTATAGACCTAGAAATACTGTCTCAGGAGAGAGCTCCCTGGAACTTCACTCGAGAGCATTCAGTCTGTAAGCAAGCCACTGGCCACCAAGCAGAACAGGCCCTCTGGACAAGCATGCAGGACTGAGCGAACAAGGAGAGCAGTCTACAGTGCTGACAGGACAGGACAGGCATGGGCAGGAAGGCCCAGGCCTCTGCTGCAGTTTAGGACCACCGCCCAGCAAGGCTCAGTAGTCGGAGTGGATGCTGACTGGCTGGGCTGGCACGAGGAAGCTTCAAGGCAGAGAGAGGATGGCTTCCTGAACCGCGGCCACCAACACTTCACAAGAGGTTTCGTCAACACACGGGCTCCTCCAAACTGCTGCTGCTAAGTAAATTCTAGAGCCAATCAACCCAAGAACCACGACAGACTAGAAGAAAGTCCCAAGCAACGATTTGACAAAGCCACATAGTGACAGCTAGGCACACCACTGGTAGGAGCCCAGGGTGTCACAGACACGCTTGGTCTGCCGAGCCCTCCTAACACTCTCCCTGAAGAAAGGTCCAGAGACGCCAGCTCACCACAGGAGGCAACATCTACATTACACACTGCCCACAACCCTGGGTAGAAAGCAGTGGTGAAGACCTCCCAGGGAGGCTGGGGGAGCAGGCCAACACTGTGTCATACACAAGCAGGTGGTGACCCTGGTCACGTGGCAGTGTGGAGACCAGCCCTAACGCCCTGCGCTGAGCTGCTGGCTAAGCTGCACTTAGACAGCACCAGTCCCGGCAAGGCTCTCTTACGGCCCCAGGGCAGCCTCCTGAGCGGTGTCAAGAGCTCGGAGTTAGCAGGACGTGGGGAGTTAGGGAAGCTAGTTACTCAGCCATGCCCATCCCCAGGTTACAGGAAACCAGAGTGTGGAGGAGGTTTTTACACGGCCAGGACACTCAGTCAGCATGCACACATGCTCTATAAGAGGCCAGTCAGCTTTCACGGATTCCTAAAGAAAACTACTGCAAGCAACACGGCTTCAGAGTTAGCAGAAGTTAGGAACTTACAGAAAGCTTCCCTGATGCTTAATTTGCGAAAAGTGGCGAGTCTAGCGTGAGACAGGACAGCCAGCGAGTGCCGCTGGGGAGGCCGGCGGGTCCCGCCCGGGGGGGGGGCAGCCAGCGTGCTGTACTTACCCCATTCCACTCTACGCTCATACTCACTTCCTCCCCTCCGTCAGGGCCACTCTCGTACTTGACCACGTCCACGTTGAGACTCTCCCGGCTCCTCCGCTTCTCCACGTTCTCAGGGTCATTTAGTACTTCAGCCACCCTCTGTTTGTGAACATTGTCAAGACCCTGTGAGCCAGGCAGGGGAGAATGGTTTGCCCATTAGCACTGACATCTCAGAAGACTTCTCAGGATCTGAGCTTTACTAGGGACAAAGTCAAATTCTCTTATTTACTCTTTGTTGTTGCTATAACTTGGGCGTGCCTGTCACAGAGCCATGTGGGAGAGGTCAGAGGGCACCGTAGTCAGCTGGCTTTCTCCTTCTACCCTCATGCAGGTTGTCAGCCTTGCAAAACAAGCACCTCTCCCCTCTCAGCCATCACTTCTCACTGTCCTAAAGATACCAGTTCTTTTTCTTTTTTTTTTTGGTTTTTCGAGACAGGGTTTCTCTGTGTAGCCCTGGCTGTCCTGGAACTCACTCTGTAGACCAGGCTGGCCTCGAACTAAGAAATCCGCCTGCCTCTGCCTCCCAAGTGCTGGGATTAAAGGCGTGCACCACCACCGCCCGGCCAAGAAACCAGTTCTTAAGGAACCAGGACAAACACAGACCAGCACTCCTGGGGTCACGGGGATTGGAGGTGGGGTCTGCGTTATATGGGTCCATATCACCAAAACTCAGGAGCTTACACACAGAACTGCACACTGTACTCTACGTAAGCACACCTGCAATCCCAGCATTTAGAAAGCAGCAATAGGAGAGTGAAGAGGCCAAGGCCAGTCTGGCTACATAAGGCCCCGTATTCAAAACAAGTGTTGGAAGCTAATACTGAGCTCCAGGTAACGAGGGACACATCTGAAGGACGGGGCTGGAAAGGTAGCTAAGTGCTCACCCAGCATGTCCTACCAACAGCACCACACATACCAGCCCTAATGGTGCTCGCCTGCTACCTCAGCCCTTGGGAGATGAGGGCAGGAAGAGCGGGAGCTTGAGGTTAATCTCAGCTAGAGACTGAGGCCAGCTTAGGAAACAAGATAATCTGTCCCAAATAACAACAATGTCAACCCTAGCATATCCCCGGATCCTGCCCTACTATACGTGACATGATGCTTCTGTGACACAGAATCTGTCCTTCCGTTCAGAGCTTCTGTGGCTACCTGTTGGAGGAATGCCTCGTGAGAGACTCACACCCCTTCTCTGGAGTTCTGAGACCCCTGCAGCTCCTCTTGCTACAACCCCGCCTGTGATCAGACTGCTCCTGGGGAGGCAGCCCCACAGCTAATGACAGCCACATATTGCCTAACTCGACCCCAGGACCAAGAGGCAGTAGCAAGAGTTCTGTTTGAGCCCTGGCCCATAAGTCCCAGTAGAGCTGGATCAACTCAGAGAATCTCGCACCAACTGTGAGCACATGACAACTGGGAGAACCTCACACCAACCGTGAGCACGTGACAACTGGGAGCACCTCACACC
>NW_021604602.1:7409848-7416815 GCF_004785775.1 Grammomys surdaster | reverse complement strand
GGGAGCACCTCACACCAACCGTGAGCACGTGACAACTGGGAGCACCTTACACCAACTGTGAGCACGTGACAACTGGGAGCACCTCACACCAACTGTGAGCACGTGACAACTGGGAGCACCTCACATCAACTATGAACACATGAGGGGAGCTCTTCCGTCCTTATTCCTCTCTTTCCTTGTCTTCCGTTTTCATCTCTCTCTTTAGTTCCTGACACTAGATCTCCTGTAAATGTTCTCTCTCTCTGCCTCAGCCTCCTGAGTACTGCAAGGCCATCATGCCTGGCCCCTTTGAACATTTCAGACAAACAGTCCTGTGCGTGTGACACGTGTCCCTCCCTGAGCTAAGCCCAAACCAAGCTTTCAGTAACAGCTACATAAGAAGCCATCACAGTTCCAACAGGTTAGTTTGAGAGAAGTGTGGAACACACCTGTTTACGTGACCTCATAGCAGCTTCCTCCAATGTTTCTGCAGCTTCGAACTTCCCCTGCCGACGGTAAAGTGCTCCAAGGTTTTTCAAAGTGGTTGTGACGGTGGGACTGCAAGAGGGCACACAACACAGAACCAGTCAGTGCAAGTGCTGGCCATCCCGCGTGTTCTGATGCGCAGATGTTCGCAGTGGCTCAGAGAAGTCGGCACTGCTACAGGACACGGACGACAGCGCTCTTTTCAGCTACCATGCTCTAACGTTCTCTATGCAGGCAGCCTGGCACTCAGGACGGTTGGTCCTTACAGCTCTTGGCTGTGTATGTAGGAGCCAAGCAGGATGTGTACAGAAACCACAACACAGAAGGAGTGAGGACACGTGGGGACCAGGCACTCCCTGGCCAGCCAATCCAGCCAAAACAGCATGCTCCAGGTTCAGGGAGAGACCCTGGCTCAAAAAATGTACTTGGAGAGAAATAATATAGAGTAAAAGTCAGTGTTGCTCTGCCTCCACAGACATATACAGCCAAGTGCACGTGTTCACAAGGACATATTTACAAAGTCAGAAATTGGCTGATATGGGGTATACCTGTGTGATCCTAGCACTCAGGAGGCTGAGGCAGGTAGACTGAGTTTAAGGTCAGGATGGGCCCCATCACAAAATAAAAAGCTGGAAATCTCCTGGCCTTTGGTACTGGTCTGTACTCTGAGAGACGGCTTCCTCTCGCTAATGGTAGACATCTCAGTTCCAGGGATGAAGATGGCACCTACATGTCCCTCAGATGGACAGGGGAATCCTGTGCACTGCAGTGTGAGTACAACATAGGTGAAGGGGAAGCTGAGCCTTGAAGGAAGGCAAGACTGGGCTTCCAGCCCACACACATGCTGAGCCTGCCACACGGCTGCCTAGGGCGGCTCTAGTTAAGTGTTCCCTCCTCCAAGTAGGTGTCTGTCAATAAAAAGTACTGACAGCTGGCACCCCTGCTGGAGTCACTGTGGTGGAATAAATGGACATGATCTCACTGGGAAAACAGGCAGGTTTCTAGGTTATTTTTGCCTGTTGTTGTTGTTGTTGTTGTTGTTTTGGAGACAAGGTTTCACTATATAGCCCTAGAACTCCTTCTATTAACCTTAGACTCGTCAAGCATGTCTCTGTGCAACGGTCTCTCACGTACTGGGATTAACGGTGTGTGTCACCATGCCCGGATGTGTCACCACACCCAGGTGCTTTCTTTTTTATTGATCATTATTAGTAGTAGTAGTGGCAGTAGTAAAGGAAGAAATCCATGTAGGTACGCTCCCAGGACAAACGCTCCCAGCCAGCCATCTCATCAACTCGACGGTCAGGCTTAAGGAGAATATGGGGAAATGGGGAACCATGGGACAAGACTCTCACACTGGTCCAGGGCCGCCGTTCCCTGCTCTCTAGGGTTTGGCGTGGGCAGACTCACCTGTCCACTTTGCAGGCTTTATACCAGCCACCATACTCTCCAAAAGACGACCCGTCCTTCTGCTTTCCCTAATGGTCAGAGAAAGGTCAAGTGAGGGGGCTGGCTGCAGGGCACCCCACCCAGCCCGCAGAAGCAGCTCAGCCTTACTTTGCACTCTTCTCTCTCCTCAGCGTGCATCCAGATGGGCTTGTTCTCATCTAGGGAAGAAAACAATGTAAGCTGTGGAATGGAAACCTAGCTGAGGATGGCGGAGCCCAGGAGGCAGAGCCGGGTGGAGCTCCGCTGCAGAGTGAATTCCAGAATAGCCAGGACTACAGAGAAACCCTGCAGAGAGAAGGGAGGCAGGAAAGAGGAAAGGAAAGATCTGGGACCAGATGAGATGATATACGCCCTTAATTCCAGCACTTGGGAAGCAGAGGCAGGCAGATTGCTACGAGTTCTAGGTTAGCCTGCTCTATGTAGGAGTTTCAGGAAAACCAAGGCTACACAGTAGCCACTGAACAGACGGCCTCTAAGTTTGTCAGTGACTGCAAGGTTTTATCTTTTTGTATGAGCCTTCTCAGGAATTTTTTTCTTTCAAGCATGTGTACATGTGTTACATGCATGTGTATATATATGTTGTGCATGCATGTGGTCACACATATGTGGAAGTAGTGTGCACATGAATGAACATGCATGTGGAGAACCAAGGCTGGCATCTGGAGCCCCCCCTCACCCGCTCTGACTCACTCAGGGCAGCAGGATCTTTCAGCCACACCCAGAGTTGTTTCCCTAGACAGCCTGCTCCCAGGACTGTTTCCCTCTGAGGCTGGAATCCCAGGCTGGCGGCCACACCACCTGGCCTCCCCATCATCTCACAGCCTAATTCTGAGGTCAAGCTGACCCTGGAGGAAGTCTAGCAAGGGCACCAGAAGGGGACAGTGTCTAGCACTGAGGACGCCAGGTAGTGAATGTCTCCTCACTGAACAGAGGCTAGCCTCTGTAAAACATCCATATACATAAAAATAAGCTTTATGTAAATAAATAATAAATCCTTAAGTGAAAGAAAACCACACGTGTACATGTAATAATTGACAGAAACCCCGTGTGGATCCATCCTGTGACCTTTTCACAAATTCATAATTGCTGTCTGAGTGTTTTACACCACACTTAGTGAAAGAAACATTTAACATAAACATTGTTTTTGATTCAGCAACTTAAGATTTATTTATGTATATGGCTGCCCTGTCTGCATGTACATCCGCACACCAGAAGACATCAGATTCCATTAGAGGCAGTTAGTTATAAGCTGTCATGTGGTTACTGGGAATTGAACTCAGAGCCTCTCAAAGTGCAGTCAGTGCCCTTAACTGCTGAGTCATTTCTCCAAGCCCTGATTCAGCAATTTACACTCTATAAAATACAAATTTCACTGCATATCCTCCAGTGGCACAGGCAGAGGTTTGACAGAGCACTCAGGGCTACAGACTGAGGCCCGGACTGTCATGGGAACACCAACACTTTCTCTTCGCACTGTACATAAGTACCTGTAGCGTCTGCAGGGATATAAAGTAGGAGGGGCCTTGTCTGTGCAGCAAACAACACAGCAAGTCCACGGCACAGGGGACATTTATATTTGTCACAGGTTCCCATGGTGGACTGCAAACTAGACAGGATGAATGGCTCAGAGAAAAGGTTCCAGGGCTGGAGAGATGGTTCAGCAGTTAAGAGCACTGACTGGCCGGGCGGTGGTGGCGCACACCTCTAATCCCAGCACTTGGGAGGCAGAGGCAGGCAGATTTCTGAGTTCAAGGCCAGTTTGGTCTACAGAGTGAGTTCCAGGACAGCCAGGGCTACACAGAGAAGCCCTGTCTCGAAAAACCAAAGAAAAAAAAAAGAGCACTGACTGGTTCTTCCAGAGGTCCTGAGTTCAATTCCCAGCAACCACATGGTAGCTCACAACCATCTGTAATGGAATTCGATGCCCTCTTCTGGTGTGTGTCTGAAAATAGCGACAGTGTACTCATAGATATAAAAATAAATAAATTTACAAAAAAAGGAAGGAAGGAAAGAGAAAGAAAGAAAGAGAGAGAGGAGAGAGAGGAGAGGAGAGAGGGGAGAGAGGGGAGAGAGGAGAGAGAGGAGAGAGGGGGAGAGAGGAGAGAGGAGAGAGGAGAGAGGGAGAGGGAGAGGGAGAGGGAGAGGGAGAGTGAGAGTTAGTTCCCAATTGGTGGCTCAGGCCATTATGAGGTAGGCATGGCCTCTGGAGAAAGACATTGTGGGAGGCTGTGAGGGGGACAGCCTCGCTGCGCTGCCAAGAGCACCCAGGCAAGCCCAGAGCCTCACTAATGGTCACTGAATGGTGAATGACCATACAGCCTCCGACACAGCTTCTTTCCTACCACTAGTTAAGAGACTCAATTCAAGGCCAGCAAGATGGCTCAACCAGCAAAAGTGAAGCCACAGGGCAGAGCGGGCGTGGTGACACACACCTGTGTGGCGGCAAGACAGGAAGGAGTAGGCCAGCCTTGGCGTGACCGCCAGCAGCTGGGATGGCGTCTGACCTCAATATGCATACTCATAAACAACACTCAATAAATGGACAATTTTTTTTTTTTTTTTTTTTGGTTTTTTGAGACAGGGTTTCTCTGTGTAGCCCTGGCTGTCCTGGAACTCACTCTGTAGACCAGGCTGGCCTCGAACTCTTGAACTCAGAAATCCGCCTGCCTCTGCATCCCCATGCACTGCGATTAAAGGTATGCACTACCACTGCCCATCGAAGACCACTCTTTAAAACATACATTTAATACATGTGCTTAGAATATTGCTTACCATCCACAGATCCAAATTCCCGTTCATGTGCGCGGGTAAGAATCTCCTTGTACAATGTTTCTGCTTGTTTGAACTTCCCTTGTTTCAGATAACAGGAAGCCTTGAAGAAAATATAGTACTTAGTGCCTTCACAGAGAAGCAAGGATGGACTTTCATCTACAGAAGAGTCACTGCCCGTCTGCCATACCAGGTTATTCTTGGTCTTGGCCACGTTGGGGTCATCAGGCCCCAGCTTGGTCTGGTAGATGTCCAGGGCCCTCTGGTAGTAGTACTCCACCTCCTCATACTTGCCCTGGTTCTGGCACAGCAGGGCCAGGTTATTCAGCTGTTTGGCAACGTCAGGATGATCCTTTCCCAGAACCTGGGGTTAGAGACAGTGCATCAGAAACACCGCCATCCTTCAGTATGGACCTCCTGCCAAGAGCTCTTCTAAAACATGACCTGCTGTGCTCCACGTGCAGACAGGAAAGCTACAGAACTGCCGTGCCAGACCACAGCAGAGTGGCTGCAGTCGCTGACCTCACCTTGAGGGAAGGAACGGGTGTGGTGCTCACTTCCTCAGCTCCCTTAATGTCAAGGTGGGAACAAACAAGTCACTAATGTGGCCAGGGTCAACTGTCAACATCACATTCCCCTGCCTCTACCCACCAATTTCTGGAATTACATGCTTGAGCTACCGTACCTGGCTCTTTATTTTTCTTTATTTTTGGGGGGGTGGGGTGGAATATCTGTTAGATTCTTTAGGGACATGGTCTCACTCTGTAGTGCAGGCTAGCCTGAAACTTGCTATTTAGGCCAGGCTAGTTTTGAACTCTTGGCAGTCCAGCTCAGATGTTAGGATTGCGTAGGCTTCCACACCCTTAGTAACTTTGTCTAATTCATGGCAGGCTCTACAGAGCAGACCACGAAGCTAAGGAAGTGGGTTCCTGAAGGCTCTCATTACCTGAGTTCAAATGCTCCACCCCAGGTGCTGGCTGCTCTCCAAGCAGCCCCACTCCTACAGACTCACTCAGGACCTCAGTGGGCTCCTCCCTCCATGGAACACCAATGTTTTCCCCTTCCCACTGCCTCATAAGCACACCTGCTATTCTTCTCTGACAAGACTCAGCACCAAAAATCATCCTGCTAATCCTTTCCTTGCCTCAGCCTTGCCCTAGAATATGAACTCGAGACTGTAAAAGTTGGTGTCTTCCCTCAGCATCCTCCCTAGAAAAGGCGCCTGATACAGATAGCAAAACAAACTCACAATTCCCTCCAAAACCTGCTCAAGCACTGGGTCTGATGGCCCACACCGTCAGTCACTGCACTCTAGGAGGCAGAGGCAGGCGGATCTCAGTGAGTTCAAGGCCAGCCTGGTCAACAGAGAGAGTTCCAGGACTAACAGAGAAAGCCTGTCTCAGGAAAAAGTAAAAAACGAAAACTCAAACACTGTCCAGGCCCTGGTTTCTCGGCACTGTGCTCACCCGTGCACAGGACCCACGCTTTTCCACATGCTCTATCTCTCCCTGTCTCTGAAACTGTGAAGCCAGCTAGCCAAGGCTCAGTTCAAACACAAAACCTCCCTGGAAAGCTGACTCAGGGTGGCAAGGGCCCTACTCCCTACTCTTCTGTGGCTCTGCCCTACTGGTGATCCATCCTGGGCCCCAACCAATCAAGACACAATGTTCCTGCCAAGCAAGAAGTTCTACAAAAAGAATTTTTTTAAGAAACTTGGAAGAGGAGGTTGTTTTTTAAAACAGTTTTTTTCCTCCAGACTAGTATTAGACTTCTGGACTTAATAGAGAACATTGCCGCAGCTCACCTTAGAAATCTAACCCTGATCCCTCTTCACACTTAACTCTTGAACCTAGCCCACACAATCTGACACTTCCCTTTCCTAAGGAAGCAAATAAAACACAGCAAGGTATGATCTAAGGGGCTGGAGGGATGAGTTAAGAACACATGCAGCAGACCTGGACTTCATTTCTAGCATCCACGTGGTAGCCCACAACCATCTGTCACTTCAGTTCCACGGGTTCACATCCAGTGCCTGCTTCTAACCTCTGAGGGTACCGTGCACATGTGTTGTTGCACAGACATACATGCAGGCAAAACACTCATACATAAAATAAAGTGAATAAATCTAATACAAAATTTAGAAAAATTATCTATACATTTGATAATCCTTGCCATGTGGCTCAAAACTAAATGATTACTCGCCAATATCCCTGATAAACAGCTTCACGAAGTACCAGGCTGGGGCTGGAGGGACGGCTCAGTGGTTAGGAGCGTAGCTGGGGCT
>NW_021604602.1:7408913-7409838 GCF_004785775.1 Grammomys surdaster | reverse complement strand
AGTGGTTAGGAGCGTAGCTGGGGCTGGAGGGACGGCTCAGTGGTTAGCAGCATAGCTGCCCTTGCAGAAGAGTGGAGTTCAGTCCCGCACTCAAACGGCAGCTCCTAATGGCAACTCCAGCTCCAAGGGCTCAGGTACATTCTTCTGCCTCTGCTGGCACCAAGCACACATCCAGCACATGTACATGTTTGTAGGCAAAACACTTACATACACGGAATGAAAATAAATAAATCTTAAACCAAAAGAAAATACCAAGTTCAACTGTGACCATTCATCCCTAACCTAACCCAGTCCACCCTGTGACAAATATAAATGTCCCCTGTGCCGTGGACTTGCTGTGTTGTTTGCTGCACAGACAAGGCCCCTCCTACTCTATATCCCTGCAGACACTACAGGTGCTTATATACAGTGTGAGGAGAAAGTGTTGGTGTGCCCGTGCCAGTCCGGGCCTCAGTCTGTAGCCCTGAGTGCTCTGCCAAGCCTCTGCCTGTGCCACTGGAGGATATGCAGTGAGATTTGTATAGTTACTTAAGATTTATTTATATGTTTCTGTGCATCATATGCACACCTGACGCCCACTGAAGCCAGAAGAAAACTTTGGAACTCCTAGAACTGGAGTTATACAGTTGTGAGCTGCATGTGGGTGCTGGGAATTGACCCCACATCTTCTGTGACAGCAGCCAGTGCACTTAATTGTAAGCATCTCTCTCGTCCAGTAAACATATTCTTGTGTTGGAGACAGGGTCCGTATGTGAAGTCCTGACTGTCCTGAAACTCACTCTGTAGACCAGGCTGACATTAAACGCACAGGGATCCACCTCCCTCTGCCTCCCAAGTGCTGGGGCCAAAGGTGTGTGCCGCTGCACCCGACAGTAAACTTAACCTTTAGTGACAAGAGCACACCAGTGAAATGTGCAGAGACCGC
>NW_021604602.1:7385452-7403913 GCF_004785775.1 Grammomys surdaster | reverse complement strand
CTAACTGCACAAGCAAACACCAGAGAAGATGCCAAGCTCAGCACACTGGGGTGGCTGGTTGGCTGGTTGGCTGGTTGGCTGGTTGGCTGGTTAGCTGGTTAGCTGGTTGGTTGGTTGGTTGGTTGGTTGGCTGGTTAGCTGGTTGGCTGGTTGGTTGGTTGGTTGGTTGGCTGGTTGGCTGGTTGGTTGGTTGGCTGAATGGTTGGCTGGTTAGTTGGTTGGTTGGTTAGTTGGTAGTTTGTTTGGTTGGTTTTTTTGAGACAGGGTTTCTCTGTGTAGGCCTGACTGTCCTGGAACTTGCTCTATAGACCAGTCTGGCCTCAACCTCAGAGAGCTCTGCCTGCTTCTGCCTCCTGAGTGCTGGGATTAGAGGTGTGAACCACCACTGGCCAGCCAGAGTGCTGAATGCTGACTAGCTTTACTGACAGGACCTCAGGTCTTCAGGGGAACATGTACGAATCCACTGTCCTCATCTCTGTCACAAACACTCAGAGTAGTGTGGTGCTGGGCTGCTGTATGCTGACTGGGCACGCACACTCAGAGCTGAGCCCTATGCTGACTGGGCACGCACACTCATGACTGAGCCGTGTGCTGACTGAGTACACACACTCATGACTGAGCCCTGTGCTGACTGGGCACACACACTCAGGACTGAGCTGTGTGCTGACTGGGCACGCACACTCATAACTGAGCCGTGTGCTGACTGGACACACACACGCTGGATGGAGGGGCGCTCACGGGCACGCACACTCAGGACTGAGAGGTGTTCACAGGAACGCACACGAAGGACGGAGGGGCACTCACAGACATGCACTCGCAGGATGGAGGGGCGCTCACGGGCACACACACTCAGGACAGAGCGGCACTCGCGTACGGTACCTGTGCCTCACTAAGGCCGAGCTCCAGCATCTCCAGGGACTTGCGGATCATGCTGGATTTCTCTTCCACCAGGTTGCTCTCATCGTCTCTCTTCAAGCACTTGAGCGTCTCCAGCAGACTCTGCAGGATGGAGTTGTGCTCGTTCTTCAGGGCTTCCAGCCCCTGGATCACCTGCTTGGTCTTAGAAATGATCTCATCCTGTGTTAGCTTCTCCAGCTTCTCTTCCTTTATGTACACCATTGTGGACATGTTGTCATACATTCTGCAAGAGAAAGAAAGGAGGTCAGACACAGCACTAAAATCTCTGTTGACGTCACATATTACAACAGCAAAGACTGACAACTTTAAATCACATTTGACAGAGCTGGAGAGACGGCTCAAAGGCTAAGAGCACTAGCTCTTAAAGAGAACCCGGATTCAGTTCTTGGCACCCACATGGCAGCTTACAATGATCTGTAACTCCAATTCCAGGGGATTCAATTCCCTCTTCCAAACTCTGCAGGCACTGTATAGACGTGGTACACAGACACACACACACACACAAATACACATAAAACAAAAGTAAGTATTTGTAAGAACGATTAGCCGGGCAGTGGTGGCGCACATCTTTAATCCCAGCACTCAGGAGCAGAAGCAGGTAGAAATGTGAGTTTGAGGTAGGCTTGGTCTAAAGTGAGATCCAGGATGGCCAAGGACCCTGTTTCAAAACTCCAAGAAAAACAAACAAACAAACAAAAACCAGCAGGGACTCCACCTCCCTCCACTGCAGGTACTGCTGGAAAACTTCAGATGAGAGATGCTGGACAGACAGGAGAGAAGCAGCAATGCACCCTGGGAATGGGTAAAAACAAGAGCAGTCTCAAAATAAAGATGGCTCCAGTTTCTGTATTGTCAACTTCTCTAGAAGAATGATTTGGGGCATAGCTAAGAAGACTACATTGCTTTTATAATCAATTGCCACAAATTTATTCATAGGTGCCAGGTGGTGGTAGCACACACCCTTAATCCCAGCAAACAGGATTCGGAGGCAGGTAGATCTCTGAGTTCAAGGCCAGCCTGGTCTACTCAGAGTTCCAGGATAGCCAGGGCCACACAAAGAGACCCAGTCTCAAAAAAGATCACACACACGCACACACCCCTCTTTCACTGCAGAACACAAGAAAGGACCAAAAAATAAATATATATATCAAGTCCAAGGTTTTTTTGTTTTGTTTTGTTTTAATGTATATGGAGTGCTCTAACTGCATGGATACCTGCATGCCAGCAGAGGATATCAGAACTCATTATAGATGATTGTGAGGCACCGTGTGGTTGCTGGGAATTGAACTCAGTGGAAGAGCAGACAGTGCTTTTAACCACTGAGCCATCTCACCAGCTCAAGGCCACTGTTGCAAACGTACACTGTGTGGCAAGACAGAAAGAGAGGATGCTGGCCATAAAATGACTGAGGCTCCCTGAGAGCAGGTGAGTGCTCTCCTGGCCTAGGTCCCAGTCCTGGTACACAGTGTATTTTACTGAAGGACTAAGTAAGACACTGCAGAGCAGATTTGTGGAGGATCCACCTGTAGATGTAAGCAGAGCACCAGGACTGGCAGGTGAGCTCACAAGCATATGGACGGTCCCTCACCCTCACCTGAGCCCAGGATTTAAAGTTCCCGTAACGAAGCATGAATGTCTGATCTTTCCCATACAAAATGAATCAGGCATTACACCGAAACTGACTCTCAAGCTAGGCACTGGAATACACCATTTGTAAGAGCCTGCCCTCAGGGACACAGAGGCCACAGGACAAGCTAAAAAACAGGCCCTGAGGCACTGCCCTGTCAGGGAGCACAGTGGGCTAAGGAGTAGCAGTCAATCCTATGGGGAGAACCAGTCTTATTAATAACACAGCAATTTCATAACAGAAAAACTTTGGGACAACAGAAGCTGAGCCTGAAGCCTGAAAAAGGCTGCTGGAGAACACAAAAGACCACTGAACAGTAAAGTCAAGCCAAGGCCCTGAGTTTCATCCCCCAGCATACAGACAAACAGACAGACAGACAGACAGGCACGCACGCACGCACGCACGCACGCACACACACTCGAGGGAGGGGGAGAGAAGAGATGAGACAGATAGCCAGAGGGAAGAGAGACTGAAGAGGGTGGGGGAAGCAAGAAGGAATTCCCAAGTATCCGAGCCACAGTGTTCCTGAGGAATGAGACAGGTGTGGGCATGAGACGGCTGAGTCTAGGGAGACAGGCACTAAGCTCGGCCTTCCTGAGACTCGGCAGTCAACACTCTCCCGTGTAGGGCTGTTAGGAGCATAGTCTCAGGGGCACCAGACACTGGCTCCTCAACAACTAGCCCAATCACCCAACCTGCTAAAAAGACTGAGACGCACTCCTGGTGAGCAACAGCCTGATTTTTGCAGACACGTTTCTCAAGACTGGACTCCCCACTTTTTGACTACCTTCCTTGCCAGATTACTCCAGCATTTTGTTAGATAGTCATTGTTTTTCCGGAAGCGAATTTTGCCTCCTTGTAAATTCTACCCAGAGTTCATTTCATTCTTCTAAATTATACAAGCAAGGCTCGAAGGCTAACACCTGCAACCCCAGCACACAGAGGCTGAGGCAAGAACGCTGCTATGAATCTGAGGCCTTCCTGAGCGACAGAATTTAACCACTCAAACAGTAAACAAACCCAAAATCACCCAGAACAGGAGGAGTGGGGTGGGGATATGGAAAGACGGCTGAGCAGTTAAAAGCACTGGTTCTTCACTCAGAGGACCTGAGTTCCATTCCAAGCACTATCATGGCAACTCACAAGTGTCTTTAACTCATCTCGGGGAATCTGACACCTTCTGGCCTCTCCAAGAACAGCACAAACACCACGCATATGCATGCATCTATGCACGCAAAAGCAGAGCATCCATACACATAAAAATGACAGTTACAAGAAAATGTAATTTTTTTTTTTTTTGGTTTTCGAGACAGGGTTTCTCTGTATAGTCCTGACTGTCCTGGAACTCACTCTGTAGACCAGGCTAGCCTCGAACTCTCTTACTCAGAAATCCATCTGCCTCTGCCTCCCAAGTGCTGGGATTAAAGGCGTGCGCCACCACCGCCCGGCAGAAAATGTAATTAAAACATTAAAAAAAAAAAAGTCATCCAGTGGGGTAGTGGTGATGTATGCTTTAGTCCCAGAACTTGGGAGGCAGAGGCAGGTGGATTTCTGAGTTATAGGCCAACCTGGGCTACAGAGTGAGTTCCAGGACAGCCAGAACTATACAGAGAAGCCCTGTCTCGAAAAAAAAAACAAAAAAAAAAAAACAAAAAAACAAACAAACAAAAAACAAAACAAAAACAAAAACCCCTAAGAACAAAACCCAAATCCCTGACAATGTGCTAGCGCCCGAATGACAGTGGAGCCTGACCAACTCCCCTTTGTTGCACTCAGCTGTCTCCATAGCACTAGTCACATCAGCCCTGCAGACACACCACCTCCCCATCACGGAAGGATGCCATCACAGCCCTGAAAAACCACACACAAACAAAGAGAGGCGGCCGGGGGACTGCAGAGACGCCTCAGCGGTTAAGAGCACTGGCTGCTCTTCCAAGAGGACCTGGGTTCAATTCCCAGCACCCATATGGCAGCTCACAACTCCGTAACTCTCCTGTTCCTGGTCCTGACACCCTCACGCAGACAGAAATACATGCAGGTAAAACACCAATGTATATAAAATCTAAAAATAATTAATTAACTAACTTGTTTTAAAAAGAAAGATAGAGAGCCAGATGGTGACACACATCTTTAATCCCAGCACTTGGGAGGCAGAGGCAGGTGGATCTCTAAGTTCAAGGCCAGCCTGGTCCACAGAGAGAGTTCCAGGACAGAAACCATGTCTCAGAAAAATAAAAACAAAACAGAACAAATCAATTCGGTATGTTCAGAAGTTCTATTCTTGGTCCATTGTTACATTAGTCTATTTTTTATTGTGGCAGAAAGATCCTTTCTGCATTTGAAGGTTTAAGAAAAGCCTTGAAGGTCTAGACTTCTAGCCATTAGACATTGATCCCCCAACCCTGCTGGCAAACAGAAAGCAGCATGAAATATGTGTTATTGTGACAGGTCTGTGTGCAGGGCAGTTATGTCGAGAAGAAGCCTTGGTGAGAGTGGCGGGGATTCAAGTCACATCACTGTCTCAGCTCTTCATGATGTAAGTGGAAACCAGGACAGTCAAGAAATGACCTGCCGGTTTATTTTCATAAAATACAAGTATGAAAATACCCCCAAAACTGTATAGCCTATGCCAGCCCCAACTCCATACATAGCTAATGAACTTGAACTTCTTTTGAAAAGGTTTACAAGTTCACATGCTCACACACACACAAACCACATACATGCAGGCCAGAGGACAACTTCTAGGAGTTGGTTCTCGCCTTCTACCATGGGTTGCAGGAATCAAACTCAGATTGTCAGGCAAGCATTTGCTGAACCATCTTGCCCAGCCTTGGCCTTGAATTAATGTTCATCTTACCTTCCGAGTGCTAAGATTACAAGTGTGTATCACCACACCCAGTTTATGGGGAGCTGGGATTGACCCCAGGGCTTCATACACGCTAGCCGAGTGTTCTGCCAACAGAACTACACTAACCCACTCCTTTTGAGAAAGCATCTCATTCTGTAGTCTAGACTGACTGAAACTCATGACAGTCATGGCAGTCCTCCTGCCTCAGCTTACAAACGTTGGGATCAAAGTGAGTCAGCAAACCTGGCCTCCTGTGTTTTAGGAACTTAATTCAAATATTGGACTTGTCATTAAAAATGGGGGGTTTTATGTAATGTGATTTATATCTCAACTGAAGAGAGAGAGAATGGTAGAAATTACCAGGTCTGAGTGAGTACACAGAGCAGAGGGTAGCTGGGAAATGACACATAAGCAGCCTGCAGTTCTAGGATACTGGGTAAATCCCAGCAAACACAGCAAAGATGAAGGTGCACGCTGGGGAAAGAGGGATAGACAGAGCATGGAGGCTCTTGTACAAGTCAGTAGACGCACACTGCATGGAAGATGCTCCCCAAAGCTCTGCATGTTCCCAGTGGACCCTCCAGAAACTAGGAGTACCCAGGAGAGGCTAAGATCACAGACAACCCATTGCACTATACACAGGACACATAGACAGTCACCCCGAACAGCACCAGGCACAAGTCAGAGGACAGTCTGAAGGCAGTAACTCATGCTATGTGTCTGGGGAAACAAATGACCAGTCTAGAACTAGATTACAGTATGCTGTGGGTTCAATGAGGTAAGTGTCAAAATTACAAAATTAAAAAAGACTTGGCAAGCCCATCTGATAATACACAACACAGCTGAAAACATATGCTCACATAAAAAGCTGCACACAAATGCTCCAAAAATAAAATGCTGGGCAGATTATATATATGTATATGTCTGTCTGTGCATATATATATATATATATATATATATATATATATATATGCACAACTCATAACAGCGGATGTGGAAACACCTCAAAGTCTCATCAATAAACAGGCAACAAAATGTGGCCCCCTCCTACAGAGAAATATTGCTCAGCTATACGAAAGGAACCTTGGTGGTACACTGAATGCAAGGCCAAAGGGGCCACACAGCAAGACTCCATCTCAAAACAACAACAAAAAAGTCAAAGGGGAAGTTGAAAACAGGCAAAGCATGCTGTCAGGAAATCTCCTGTGATGAGTTCAGTGAGGCAAGAGACAGGGAGAGCAGGGACCACAGAGGCCTCTGCGATTACACAATGGCGTCCAGGTTCATGCCTACTCCGACAGACGGAAAGGTCTCATGGAGGGTCTCAATCTTTCTTAAACCAACCATACAACAGTTGGGTAAATAAATGGAGCCTTGGCTACATGAGATCCTAGTTCACAAGATATCAATAAATAATTGTTTCCATGGTGATTGTTCTATCCAGATCCTGGCTCCTCATCCTTTTGTTGTTTGGCTTTTGAGACAGGGTTTCTCTGTGTGGCCCTGGGTGGCCTGGAGCTCACTCTGTAGACAGACTCAGGGGATCTACCTGCCTCTGGATTACTGGCCTGTGCTACCAATACTCATCTTTTTCCTTTTTTTAAGGAGTAGCCAGCCTAGGTTGGTGGCAAACTCGTGACCCTTCTGACCCCGCCCCTTCAGCACACTTCCTGGTGCTCACCACAACCAGGCTCCTGTCCTGTCTTAAGAATCACTATGGGGCTAGGAATGAAGCTCAGAGACAAAGCACACCTAAGGCCCTGAGCGCACTCCTCAGCATGACTCAGCTCTGGATACTACAGAGGCATTTCCAGAGCATCAGCAGACCCCTTCCTTGCAGGGCCTCTTAGCCATCACGGACAGCATCTCCTCTATCTAACCTCAGTCTGTTCCTAACTTATCCTTTCATCTTCTCTCCTAATGTGAACCCTAAGGATGAACTGAAGGAGCTCAGTACGTAGAACGCCTGCCCCCTTGCCAGGGTTCAACACCCAGCACTCCATAAAACTAGAAGAGGTGACTCAGGCCTGTAGCCATAGTACAGGGAGGTAAAGGCAGAAGTTCAAGGTCATTCTTGACTGCACAACAACTAAAAACCAACCTGGGTTACGTGAGACCTGGGTCACACTACACACACACACACACACACACACACACACACACACACACACACACCAGGAACCCATGATAGCAAAAAAAAAAAATCTATAAAGTTGAATGTGTATAAATAAAAGACCTATAATAGCAGCCATTATAACTGTGTTTGCCTGCAAACACCACAGATTGTTACAATAAGGTCATCTGCTTGCCTTTCTAGGATTTTTGTTATAGACATGGCTGTGTACACTTCTAGACCTAACAACATCCAGGAGGCAGGGACAGGTGGATCTCTGTGAGTTCAAGGCCAGCTTGGTATCTGACAGCTAGAACTACAGAGTTCCTGTGTCAAAAGCCAAAAAGGAAAAGAAAGAAAAGAAGAGAAAAGAAGAGAAGAGAAACAAAAGAAAAGAAAACAGCCAAGTGTGGTAACACACACCTTTAATCCTAGCAATGAGAGCAGAGGCAGGCAGATCTCTGTGAGTTCAAGACCAGCCTTGTCCACATAGTGAGTTCCAGGACAGGCAGGGAGGGCTACTTAGTGAGACCCTGTCTAAACAAACAAACAAACAAACAAATACACACACACACAGAACCCTCCGTCCCCAAGTGATTATCCAATATGCAGTGATCAGCAACCACACATACATACAGCAATATATGAAATAAGTGCCTTCTATTTATACATTTAGGAACACAACACACAATTTTTTTTTTAAGATTTTATTTATTTATTTTATATATATGATGAGTACACTGTAGCTATCTTCATATACACCAGAAGAGGGCATCGGATCCCATTACAGATGGTTGTGAGCCACCATGTGGTTGCTGGGATTTGAACTCAGGACCTCTGGAAGAGTAGTCAGTGCTCTTAACCTCTGAGCCATCTCTCCAGCCCCCACAACACACAATTTTAAGAAACAGAATTTCTAAAGAACAGAAGCCCTAAGATTGAGAGAGGCACGGGAGGCAGTGCACACTGGAAAGGTCCAAGGGAGGGGAGGGAAGGAAGAATATGGTGTAGTTATATTTCAATTTAAAAAAAAAAATGTATGTCCCAGCTGAGATGACTCAGCCTTTAATCCCAGTACTTGGGAGGCAGAGGCAGGTGGATCTCTGTGAGTTCAGGCCATTCTGGACAGGTCTACAGAGTGAGTTCCAGGACAGCCAGGGCTCCACAGAGAGATGCTGTCTCAACTGTAGGCAAACAGTGACAGCGCTCACATGAGGCTAAGGCGCTGACAAGCACGTGAGGGAAGCACTGAGGGACTATCCACAGCCTGCTCTGTCTCATTAACTCCCGTTCCTTGTCAGCATGACAGAGTGACCACAGCACCTACTTCACCAGGATCAGTCTAGTCACAGGAGAGATACATCCAGAGGCATCTAGACCTAAGAGTCCACATAGGCAGCGGAAGTCAGGAGAGACCCACGGCTTAAACTAAGCTAATGAGAGGCCAGCTTGGTGGCGCACACCTTCAATTCCAGCATTTAAGAGGTAGAGGCAGGAAGATCTCTGAGTTCCAGGCTAGCCTGGCCCACACAAGTTGAGCTGTAGGTTAGCCAGGGCCACATACTGATACCCTATCTTAAACAAAAGAGCCCAGAAGCATGGGAATATTTTAGAACCAAAGAAATCATTTCATTCATACATATACCATTCCCTCAAAAGGCTTATTCCACTGTTATTCATTGTCTAAATCTAAAAAACATGAACCACTTTTACCTCCAAATATTAGTAAAAACAAAACTACAAGTCAATTTTTGAACTTGTTGGAGGTTTTTATTTATTAGAGTGAAGTGCCAGAGATTGACCCCAGGACTTGTACATTACAGGTCAGAGCTCAACACTGAGCTACACACCCAGGCATGCTCAGTCCCTGAGACACAGCCTTGCTGTGATGTAATCTAGGCTAGCCCAGCACTCAGTCTTCTGCCTCAGCTTCTTCCCCGCCCCCCCCACGCCTTCCCTTCTCTCTCTTGCTCTAGCCCTACTCACTCCAGCCCCGCTCAATCCTGCCCAAAGGTTTAGCATCAGATCTCATT
Source organism: Grammomys surdaster (assembly GCF_004785775.1). NCBI lineage: Eukaryota > Metazoa > Chordata > Mammalia > Rodentia > Muridae > Grammomys > Grammomys surdaster. The sequence continues at coordinate 7,394,374 of NW_021604602.1, read as the reverse complement.
ACTGATGGTTGTGAGCCACCATGTGGTTGGTGGGATTTGAACTCAGGACCTCTGAAAGAGCAGTCAGTGCTCTTAACCACTGAGCCATCTCACCAGACCCTGCCTCAGCTTCTTAAGGGCTGGAGGTATAGAGTACACCACCACACTGGACCACAGAGCATTCTGACCCACTAACTACTTCAGGTTTTTTGTTTGCTTGCTTGAGACAGGGTCTCCCTACATATAACCCTCTGGCTGTCCTCTGAACTCACTCTGAGGACCAGTCTGGCCACAAACTCACAAACTCACAAACTGCCTCTGCCTCGCTAGTGGTGGGATTAAAGGTGTGCACCATCACGCTTGGCCCTCGTGAGGAAGCAACAGCCCAGACTGACATCAGGATGCCCTGTCAGCAAGTAGACTGGCTCTTGTACCTCATACCAAGTACCTCAGCTCCTGATATGTGGTGCAAGGGGGCTGGGGGGAGCCCCAGCAAAACCCAGAAGAGTCAGCAGTAACTCCTAGAGGCCAAATTCACAAGACTTTCCAGTCCAGCTGGTCTCCAGAATCCTCTTCTCCCAGAGTCACGGAGCACTGTCCGTAGGGGCCCTTCGGTCTCCACAAGGCAGTCAGCCTGATGGCACAGCTGGCCCTGTCTGGAATGCTGATTCACTCTTCCATCGCCATCTCCAGCCTTAGCCTGTGTCTGAGCCCCAGGCTTGCATCTCTAACTAGCTCACTGGGCCTCCCACAAGCACCTGGAATTTATCACATCCGAAAGTAAACATCATCTTGCCCTCTCTCCATTCTCTGTAACAGGGTGGGTGTCACCAGCCAGTGAGTCACCAAAAACCAAAGACGCTCTTCTAAACGCCTTCCTTCAGCAAACACTTAGTAAGTGCTGACTGTGCACCAAGCACTGATCAGGAAGGCAGGGATGGCTCCCCCACCCTCGGGGAGATGAGGACTGTATGAGCAGATAGAGAGTAAACCGAGTAAGAGAAGGGAAGCCAGGGCTGCCGTAACGCAGCAGTAAAGAGCAACGCTGCATTACAGAGGACCTAGGTTCAGTTCCCACCTCAGGACCGTTTGTACCTTCAGTTCCAAGGGAGCCTTTTCTGGTTGCCTTGGGCACCAGGTATACAGAGTGCACATACATGCATGAAGACAAACACTAATACACAGAAACTTTTTAATAATAAACAAAGCGCAGCACTGTCTGTAGGTGGCACTACCGAGAAAGGTCAGCAGGATGGGGCAGAACCTCAGTCTTTAACTCAGCTCGGTGGCACCTGGCTGCACACTAGTCAGAGCAGCCAGGGAGACGGAGCAGGACAATACGGAGAGCATTAGTAGCTGACTCATGGTCCACTGGCATGGTGTGCACAGGCTGGAGTCCCCCAAACCCTCACCCTCCTGCCCCTCCCCAGACTACTGCATCATAGCTCCCACAGACCCATCAGCCGCTCTTCTGCACCTCCAGCCACAGTCCTAACTTAGCCTCCTGAGACTAAGGTGGGAACTTCCTAACTAGCTCACCCGAGCACAGCGCCACCCACACCCGCCCTTACCTTCCTTCTCTAAATGCCAAGCCGGCCGACCTGCACTTGCCTCTGAGTGTCCAAGAAGCGGCCCCCTCAGCACCCACGCTGGGTCTGAGCTCTTTTGGGAACCATCCAGGCCATGATCCCTAACAGTAGTGCTGTATGGTGGATTTTCACCACTCAACAATCCCTCGAGCCCACACTTCCAGTCTCAATCGGACATCTTCATTCTTTTTGTTTTTTACTTACTTTGAGGGAAACTCTATGTAGCACAAGCTGGCCTCCAAATCCTTCTGCCCCACCCTTCAGAACGCCTGTGCCACCATGCCCAGTCTTAAACATTTTTACTCTATGCTCTAAAACCTGACATTATCTTACTCAGCTTGGCAGTCATTTTCTTGTGGCATAATCTGATTTCTGGTCGTCACTCAACTAAGAACTAAGTCACTTCTGGCTTTTCTTTCTTCTTTTTTTTTTTTAAATTTATTTATTTATATGAGTACACTGTAGCTGCCTTCACACACACCAGAAGAGGGCATCAGATCCCGTTACAGATGGTTGTGAGCCACCATGTGGTTGCTGGGAATTGAACTCAGGACCTCTGGAAGAACAGTCAATGCTCTTAACCACTGAGCCATCTCTCCAGCCCCTCTTTTTCTTTTTTTTTCTTTTTTTTTTTCCGAGACAGGGTTTCTCTGTGTAGTCCTGGCCGTCCTGGAACTCATTCTGTAGACCAGGCTGGCCTCGAACTCAGAAATTCACCTCCCTCTGCCTCCCAAGTGCTGGGATTAAAGGCGTGCGCCACCACCGCCCAGCGAACAATTACTCTTAACAACTGAGCCATCTTTCTAGCCCCAAGAATAGATTAATCTTTTTCAATATAAACATTTAAGTTGTGGGTAATGTTTGGTTTGTTTGTTCTTTCACTGAGAAAACAGGATCTTTTGGATCTAGGCTACTACCCCAGCCCTGAGTGCCCTCTTCAGCCTGGAGACTTACTATGGAATAACTAAGATGTGTAGAACTCACCTCTTCAGTCTTTGCACCAGGAAAACTTCCTGTCCAGATTGCATGCAAGTCTACACTTTTCTTGTCTTGGATTTTTGTTTTGAGATTTTGCTATGTAGTTGTGGCTAGCCTTGTACTAAGGACCCCCTGCCTCAGCCTCCTGAGTGTTCGTTCAGGTTATAGGTATGCACTGTCACTCCCTGCTATACGGTGGCTACCCATCCTCTTACAATGCTGGCGCCACAGAGAGGTCACCACCAAGTCCCACCCCTCTTGGTTCCACAAGGGCATCAGGCTGGACTGTAGCATGCTGCTGCATTCTTTACTGATCTGGAAGGGGCCCACCCTCCCACATACCACACACTCTGAAATTTTAAATAGAATCACTGCATTCTTACAAATACTCAGGGCAAAGAACAGTAAGTCTAATTTCCTACAACAACTGAGGCTTGTAAACAGTCCGTGGAAGAAGACCCCTGTGACGTGCTTAGGAGGCTCAAGGTTGGTTTAGTTTCCCAATGAGGTTTCACTGTCCTATTACAATACATTCCTGGCTAATTCTGATCTAAGGCTTAGTCATACTGTATAAAGAGCCTTGGAATTTAAGTAATGCAAAGAATCAAAAACGCAGCCACCACACAGCAGTTTAAATGGTATATAAATTTCTTGTTCTCATGCTTCTTAAAGCATCATTTTTGCAAGTACACCAGATCACCACTTAATAACGTACCAGTAGCAGGTAGTGGCAATCCCAACACAACACACCCGGAAATGGCCTGGAAACTTCGTTAGAAAGCCATCCACTCAATCATACATTAATATTACTTTATTAACACCTTAATTTTTTTTTTTATGGGAAGGGGGCTCCACATGTAACAAGGAAAAGCACTCCAGGCTGTGCACGTTCAGGTCACCAGGGCGATTCCATCCACACCCGGCCACTGAAAGAAAGAGACTGGCTGGCCACCGGCCACGGACCACAGCATGACAGCACGCCACCCAGGGCGGTGCCGAGGAGAGGTGGGGGCTAGAAGGGCGAGGAGGCCTGAGACAAAGCCAGTCGGCTGACCCCCAACACACACACTGCCATCACCACCACCACTTCGGGACCTCATCGGAGAGAGGCTTTGGGTCTTTAAGCCCACAGCTGCCATTGAAAGGCCGCCCCCGCCCCAGGCCTGAGTCAGGGCGGGGCCCTGAACACAGATGGGACAGAAGCCTGAGGGACAGAGGAAAAGAGTGGAGGAGAAAAGAAGGGGCAGGGACCCCTAGAGTGCAGGCAGAGAGGACTGAGCCCCGGACCTAGAGGGTCACAGACAGAGAAGGGACAAGAACCTCAACTCAGAGAGGCACGGGCAGAGACAGGACAGAACCCGAACCAGAACTGGAAGGGGAAGGGACAACAGCGTCAGCCTGGATGTGCAGGCAGAGAGATGACGACAAAGACCCCAGACAGGAGGGGCGCAGGTAGTGACAGAGAAGGGACCCAAAGCAGGGGCGCAGGTAGACAGAGACAAGGACCGCAGACTGGAGGAGCGCAGAGAGGTGACAAGAGACCCGAGCTCAGAAAGGCGCAGGCGGGGAAGGGATAGAAACCCCAGCCTGGATGTTCACAGGCTGAGAGAGGACAAGGACCGCAGACTGCTGGCGCTCAGGCAGAGGTAACAAGAGACCGGAGCACGGAGGGGCGCGGGCGGAACGGAGAGGGAACCCCAGGGTGCAGACAGGGATGGGAAGGCCGGGGAGGGGTCTGGGTCCGGGCGGAGGAGCAAAATCTCAGCCTGGAAGGGCCGGGTGCAGATGCGGCGGTGGACGGAAAGGTCCAGAAGCCTCGGCCTGGAGGATGCAGACGGGAAGGGGTCGCGGCCGCGTCTGGAGCACTGCGCACCAGCCGCGCGGAGCCCGGGGCGGGGCGGGGACCGGGCCGCGCACTCACCGTCCGATCGGGAGCGCCGCGCTCGTCGCGCTGTCACAGGCCGAGTCCGCGCAGAGCCCAGCCGCCTCAGCAGCAAGCGGCGCCTCCGCAGCCGCCCCGCAGCATCCTCACCCTGACCCGCGCTCCGCAGCCTCGCGCCACCCTCCGCCGCCGAAAATGGCGTCGCCGGCGCCGCGCCCGCCCCACAATGCTTTGCGCCGTGACGTCACCCGCCCTCGCGCCGCCGGGCGGGGCTCAGGGGAAACTGAGGCTGGGGTCCGCCGGCAGGAGCTCTCCACAAGCCTCTAACCCGCTTGTGATCGCCTCAGACCCCGAGGCTTTACTCGTCTGGCCTCCCCTTCCCCTCCGTGGAGGAGGGGAAGAATGCCAGGCGGCCAGGGCCCAGCCTCTGCGGCTCGCTCCTGGCCGCAGCTCTCGACCTCCAGCCTGGCCCAAAGGGCAGGTTTGCCAGCTCAGGTTGCTCCTGGGCCTCGCACAGCCTCCTGGCACCCCAGCTGCAGGCCTGACTCAGCAGCCGGCCGGAGGGTACGCTGAGTCAGTGGCAAGGCCGAGCTTGCCTGCCACCGGCTTGGGAACCCTCCAGGTGCCTTTAGACGTTCCCAGAATGGCCCCGGTTGCATTACTAAGGGGCTTGCTAGTGCCCACAGCCTCCCCCACCTTGGGGACCGCTGCCCTCTTCTGATGGTATTACCCAGCACCTGCTGCCGCCGTCCTCCACCCTGCAGTGACACCTTCCAACATCAGGGAGGCAGGTGCTTTTGGTCTTAACGAGCAGATCCAGTTACTTTGACCTCCGTGGAAGAATCAAAGGCTGGCTAATAAAGGGGCAGCTCCCGTGGGGAGCGCAGCAGCTCGGGTTAGCTTAAGGAGAGGCTGTGGGTTCAGTCTGTACTGTTTTGAACAGTCTTTACAGGCTTCACTTGCCCCAGCACACAAACCGAATACTACTTGGATGTCGCCTTGTCACCGGCTCTTCCAGCCACTGCCATACATCTGAGCAAGGCATAGGATGAGTCCTGCCCAGGTGCTGTTGGAAAGAAAAGAGTAGGCTAAGCGGGAGCCCATTTCCTTCCCATGGGTCAATCGCTGCCCCTCAGAGCCCCGTGGACGTGCATACTTCTTCATCGAAGGGCTTTTTTGTTTCATCTGTCCCTGCCCCTCCTTTGTTCAACCTTTATCATCTCATGCTTTTGCCCCTTCGACGGATATCCACTAAGTTCCCAAGTTCCTCACCGGAAGACAGGGGCGTAAAGTGACAGATGATGTCTGCTGGCCAGCTCCCATACTAGTGAGGAAAAACAAGCTCAAACAGAACCTGACTTGTTGAAACAGTAAAACAAGCAGGTGGAGGAGGGGTACACGACCCAAACTCCAAGGATAGAAAAGTGTGCCGACACCCAAAATATAGGAAGGAACAGGCCCACGGAGCTAGCGTAGAACACTCCAGTAAAATCCTGAGATAGGCGCATCCCTGTTGTGTTGGAGAGAAGACGAAACTAATCAACCCTGCCACAGACATGCATCATCCTCAGCATGAGTTAAACTCCTTAGCTTGGTCTACAAAGGCCCACAGGACCTGCTTTTGCTAACCTCACATTATCCTGTCCCTAGCTGCCCTCACCTGTCTGTTAGTTTGCTCTGTCACACTCAGTTCAACGTCTCCCTGCCTAGAATGTTGCATGACTTCCTAATAGACATAAAAAGCATCTATCTTTTCAGAGGCTGGAGAGATGGCTAATGGTTAAGAATGCTTGCCGATCTTTCAGGGGACTGGAATTCTGTTTCCAGCAGCCGCATTGGGTGAATGCTGACACTAGCCTCCAACTCCACCTCCAGTGTATCTGTGGACCTCTTCTGGCCTCTGTGACACCTGCATAGGTGGGTACGCCCACACACATGCACATAAATGAATATGAATCTTTTTTTGTTTTGTTTTCTTTTTTTTTTTTTTTTTTTGGTTTTTCGAGACAGGGTTTCTCTGTGTAGCCCGGGCTGTCCTGGAACTCACTCTGTAGACCAGGCTGGCCTTGAACTCAGAAATCCGCCTGCCTCTGCCTCCCAAGTGCTGGGATTAAAGGCCACCACCGCCCGATGAATCTTTTTAAAATGTATAAATATCTGTTCACCCCCAAATAGAACATCAACAGATCAAAGAATTCCATCCTAGTCCAGCTTGATGAGCCAATGAGATTATGGTTATTTACAGAAGCAAAGATGGCATACAAGCAGCTATACCACCCAAAGGCCACCCAGCAGGGTTGACAGCTCATCAAAGTGGCATTCCTGGAGTCCCATCCTCAGATAACCTACCGCCTCAATACAGCACCTCTCAGGACCATGGACAGCTGGGAGGCAGGAAGGCGCTGTCTCTGGACTCTGGAGAGGGTCTGGTTTAACAGCTCCTTCCGTGAACCTAGCCAGCACTGTCTCATCTTGCTTCTTTCTTCAGCACTCCCACGGGGCCAAGGACTTCTGTATGTCCCCATAGTAATTTCTGCTCCATCACAGACATGGCCATGTTTCCCCCACAGGAAGTAGCTAGACCACAACAAATGTTCTTTGTCCTCATGTACTTCAAGACTCAGGCAGAGCCATTCCCGGAAAAAAGCCTTCTGTGACCATGCCATCCTGGCCAAGGTCTCCTCCAGACTTCCACCTGTCCCTTCCCTACTGTGCTTGTGGTCAGTGTACACAGTTGCTTGTCCCCTGACCTGATGGCATTCCAGCAGGAGTGTTCTGTGTCCTCAGTCCACACAGCCTGGCCTAACGCCTTCCACTGAGGCCAATGTCAGAGAGGAAGCTCAGGCTGACCCTTCTCTTTCTTTGCCTCACCCCCTCTGGAAGAAGAGACCTTCACTCAGGCCCTTTGAATCCTTGACTTCTGTCATAACTCTCAGGATTCCTGCCAGTTCTTAGAGCCATTAATGGCTGAGGCTGCTCCCCCAGGAGAGGGGCTGACCAACGCAAAAGGCGTGGATACTGCACTCGCTGCTCAAGTATTTAGCAGGACAGCTGCCTGGTGGCTGGGTGAAGCAAAGAAGGATCTACAGCCAGTCTCACCATCTCTGAGGGCAGCACCCGCCATGCTGAATACATTGTTTCTTTCTTCCTTTGTCTTTTTTTTTTTTTTTAACATTTTGAGGAGAGTAGGGACTTGTGTATCCCAAGTAGATCTCAAACTCACTATGAACTGAGGATGACCTTGAATTTGTGAACCTCTTCTTTCACCTCCCAAATAGTGGGATTAGAGGCATGCACCACCCTACCCAGTTTATACGGTGCTGGGGACTAAACCGTGGTTTGTGCATACTAGGCAAGCACTCTACAAAATGAGGGACTACATCTCCAGCCCTGTACTGTTTCCGTTGATCATTTGACCCTCACAGCCACTGAAGAGAGCACTATCGCCCCCCACTTTACAGATATGTAGCCCAGCTTCTGGAGGTTTTGAGATTTGTCTGTTATTTCTTGGAGGGACTTTATGTCTCTCAGTTTTAGAGATCACAACAGAACCTCTTCGTGCTTCTGCCTTGGAGACTGGTGGAGCCAGGAGTCATGTACCAGGTGAGCTCTGCCTTCACAGTGGGAAGGTCTCACTCAGCAGGAGACACTGGGCAAGCAAACATATTATCCGCCCACCTCAGTCAGCCTAGAGGAACAGGGCCCTGGAAACAAACATGGGGGTACTAGGGCAATGCCTTCACACCTGTTCCCAGAGATCCTTGTGGCCTCTGAGCATCCGTGGGACCACCTGAAGGGTTTGGGGGTTGTACCATCATGAGTCATCAAGGGACCCTAGTTCCACACAATGGGCCTATCATGGCTCTGGATGCAGCAGGCCTGTCCAGTAAGCCTGAGTGCGGGTCTTGTTCTATGCAGCAAGAGCAGCTAGCTAGCATGGTGGCCTGCCTGTCTGCGTCTCCACCCTTTTCCCTTCCCAATTGGAAATGTGTAATCCTCTGGCTTCATTATTTTCTTCCCCTTCAGCCTCTGGCCCTTCTGCCCTGCTCTCAAACCTGGACAGATCAGTAACCTGCCTAGAAATGTGAACCAAGGCTGAGGTTCAACGGGCAGGTTTGATTTCTGTCCTAGTTAGAGTTACTATTGCTATCCACCTCCTAAGTGCTGGGGAAAATCCTAGGTTTTGTGGTTGCTGTTGTTTTGTTTGATTTTGAGACAAAGTCTCCTTGGAGTTGCAGAGTTGGAGATAGCCTGTAACAAATGCCACAATGAAGCTGAAATTAGAAAGTAGTGAAATGCCTGGCAGTGGTGGCGCAGGTCTTTAATCCCAGCACTTGGAAGGCAGAGGCAGGTGGATTTCTGAGTTTGAGGCCAGCCTGGTCTACAGAGTGAGTTCCAGGACAGCCAGGGCTATACAGAGAAACCCTGTCTCGAAAAACCAGAAAGAAAGAAAGAAAGAAAGAAAGAAAGAAAGAAAGAAAGAAAGAAAGAAAG
>NW_021604602.1:7374554-7385442 GCF_004785775.1 Grammomys surdaster | reverse complement strand
AAGAAAGAAAGAAAGAAAGAAAGAAAGAAAGAAAGAAAGAAAGAAAGGAAGGAAGGAAGGAAGGAAGGAAGGAAGGAAGGAAGGAAGGAAGGAAGGGAGGAAGAAAGAGAGAGAAAGAGAGAGAGAGAGAGAAAGAAAGAAAGAAAGAAAGAAGGAAAGAAAGAAAGAAAGAAAGGAGTGATGTAAACAGTCTGAGTGTACACCCTTAGTTCCAGCACTCAGGAGGCAGAGAGGCAGGCAGAGCTCTGAGTCTGAGTTCAAGGCCAGCCTGGTCTACAGAGTGAGTTCCAGGACAGCCAGGGCTACACAGAGAGACCCTGTCTTGAAAAAGAAGGAAGAAAAAGGAGGAAGACAAAATAGAACTGCTGAATAGAGACAGAGCTAGTTACTAATTTTTTAAAAAATCATTCATCTTTTTAATGTAAATACGGATAGGTATCTGTCTTAAGAGACAGAAGGCTGAGGTGGTTCACAAATGCCCAAAAAGAGAGGAAAAAAGAGGAAGAAGAAAGGAAGGAAGGGAGGAAAGAAGGAAGGAAGAAGAGCAGGAAGAAGCAACAGAAAGAAGGAAATGGGAGTGTAGGCAGAGAGAATGTCACCTGCGAAGCTCCCTCCCTCCCTCAGGCTGGGAGGGACTGGAGGGCAGGTGAGTGGGTGGCGTTAGGCAGCTGAATGCTCCTGTCCCTCCCCTCAGAGGCCTGCAGCCCCCTCCTGACCTCAGTGCGAGGCTGCTCCGGGAAGAGTCACTGGGCACACCCGTCCTGGTATCCGGCCCTGGGGCTAATCCAGCTCCTTCTGCAGATCACACCCTTTCTCGTCTGAGGCTCTAATTCTAAAAATGGAACTTCCAGACAATTTTTCCTTTGCGGAGCCAAAACTGTCCTGCGCAAAGCTCTAGGGCAGCTGCCTTCAGAATGGCAATGCTGAAGGGCCAGCCGGCAAGTGAGGTGGGGACTCCCGCAGGAGGCAGCCTGGCCATCTCTGCCCCTCACATTCTCCTGCGAATGCCTGCGGAGCTGAGGACTAGGCCCTGTGTGGGCAAGCCGGCTTCTTTGCGGAGTACCTAAGGTTCCCCCAAGTTCTGCAGGCTACCATGTCACTTCCAGTGATGGCTCAGGAGGTCCAGGGCCGGGCTGGTGAGATGGCTCAGTGATTAAGAACACTGACTGCTCTTCCAGAGGTCATGAGTTCAAATCCCAGCAACCACATGGTGGCTCACAACCATCCACAATGAGATTTGATGCCCTCTTATGGGGTATCTTACATATAATAAATAAAAACCTTTGTCCTAGATTGAACAGGGCTGGGGGGAATAAAAAGGGAGGTCCGGGGCCTTGGTAGCTGTTCTTGCATGACTATAGACCCATCTTTGGGGGGGGGGGGGGGGTTCGAGACAGGGTTTCTCTGTGTAGCCCTGGCTGTCCTGGAACTCACTCTGTAGACCAGGGTGGCCTCAAACTCAGAAATCTGCCTGCCTCTGCCTCCCAAGTGCTGGGATTAAAGGTGTGCGCCACGACCCCCCGGCTGGGCCCATCTTTATTTTATTTTGTTTCTTTTCTTTTTTTTTTTTTCAAGATAGGGTCTCATTATGTAGCCCTGGCTGTCCTGGAACTCACTATGTAGACCAGGCTAGCCATGAACTCACAAATATCACCCTGGTGGGATTAAAGACAAGTACCACAGCCAGGCTCCAGGCTGACATTAGTATGCTGACTATGCTGTATATCCCTCGGGTCTTATCACATGACTAGACCTGAAGAATTTTGAGGAAATTTTCCAACTGTGTAACTGAAAACTTTACCAAGCAATGGCAATTCCCTTGCATTCCTGGTGTGCTCCAGCAGGCCATGTGGTGTGAGGGTCTTTGGCATCTTTACCTGTTCATTCTGCCTGTCCCAAAACTATGTCAACGGGATGGTGTGTTAGTGACGCTGCAACGTCTTTCTTAGTGGCTGTCACCCATGTGACTCCTTCATGAGTCACCATCCGCCTGTAGTCAGAGCCTGCCCTGCTCCTGCTTTAACGTAATTAAAGCTTCTCAGACATCTGGCGTTGTCTACATGTGTCAGCCCATGTGTAGTGTCTCAGACGGTTTCGTTTTTGTGGTGCAGGGATTTAATAGAGAACCTCATGTATGTTAGGTGAAGGCTTTGAGCCACATCCCCCCCACCCCCACCCCCGCAGATTAAAGTTGCATTTTTTCCATGACTATCATGCTGAAAATATCACATGCTCACTGCACATTTATATGTCTGTCTTAGGGTTCTATGAAGAGACACCATGACCACAGCAACTCTTACAAAGGAAAACATTTAATTGGAGCTGGCTTACAGTTCAGAAGTTTAGCCCACTGTCATCATGGCAAGAAGCATGGTAGCACCCAGGCAGGCAGTGCTGGAAAAGGAGCTTCCGATCCGCAGGCAGCAGAAGGAGACTATGTGTCACACTGGGCGTAGCTTGAGCATAGGAAAGTTCAAAGCCCGCCCCCACAGTGATACACTTCCTCTAAAAAGGCCCAGTCTGTTGCTTGTACATCTTTCCTCCCTACTTCTATGGGAGTAAAGTGCAACCAATGTGAAATTTACTATCTAAACCATTACAAATATTTAGCATCATTCAATATATGGACCATTCACAGCCACCTCCTCATGCATCCCCATGATCCTCCTCATCCTGTAAGGCAGACACTGTGAGGTGAGGATACGGCTCAGCAGAAGAGCACAGCCAACGTCCTGGCTCCCATGCCCAGCACTAAAAAAGAAAGTTGGAACTTGAAGGTCTCAGACAAGAGAGGACACAGACAGAGACCATGTCTTGAGATCACAACGTTTATTTAATGTCATGGACAGAAAGACAACAATAGCATCATAGCGGCTCTAAGAGGAAATCAGGGTCCACAGAGCAGAAGAGGGGTCTCTTCTGTGTTTCTGAGGGCGATGGAGGTTTCACAACACAAGCCTGCAGCCAGGCTGCTTTCCAGGGAGGAGCGAGGGAAGAGAGGGGAAGGAGGATGTGTGGGCGCCAATACCCCTTTGGATGTAAATTCACTTCTCCAGGTGAGATGCTGGGACCTGGCAGTTTGCTAGCCAGAGACTGAGGATACTTTTCAGTAGGATTTCTCAGGAGGGTGCAAGTTCATGTCTGCAGCAGGGAAAACCTGCTGCATAGCACTGTGCCCTGATCAGGGGCTGGGTTTCGCACTGTATCATGGAACTCTGGTAAGCATGTTCTGACTGCTCTCAGTATCTCATGTAAGGGAGCATGCAGCGTGGTGTGTGAGCATGCTACCCCGAGGCTCATCCCCAACACATCATTAGCATTTCCACACACTCAAACATTTCTCCCTTCTATGCCTTGGGAAGATTTGAACTCTTCTCTTTGCTGTTTTACAGATTCAAACTAGAGCCCCTGCCAACTAGGTAAGCGCTCTACCACCAGACCTTAGCTACCCTCTGAGAGACAGAAAACCAGAACTCCCTAATCTGAGCTCTAAGGACTATCTAAGTGTATCTTGGTACATAGTTAAAATATCATTTGGAGGGGCTGGAGAGATGGCTCAGTGGTTAAGAGTACAGGCTGCTCTTCTAGAGATTCCTGAGTTCAAATCCCAGCAACCACACGGTGGCTCACAACCATCTGTAATAGGATCTGATGCCCTCTTCTGGTGTGGATTAAGACAAGGTACTCATACACATTAAAAATAAATAAATTAAATAAATAAATAATAATTTGTATTTGGTGCATATACGCTCACTTCAACTCTCAACACCACACGGATGGGACGCATGAACACACATACATAATGAGGCCAAAACAGTAATTCTGCCCAGTTTTACTACAAGGAAAAAAAGAAAGAAAAACAGCAGCAACAACGAAAGTCAACAAAAGTTGAATGCAGGTGGCAGCACAATGCGCCTGTAGCCTTGGCTCTGAGGGAACAAAGACTGAGGAGGAAGAGTTGGAGGCCACCTTGGGCTACATGGTAGGAATTAATCTCGCAGTGCTGAGGACTGAACCCAGGGCCTCACGCATGCGAGGCAAGGACTCTTAGCTATTGCTGGCGGTCAGGTGTCAAATCACAGACTGTGTTCCCTAGATCTATGCCAGAGCCCAGGAGTGCAGGCTCAGGCCAGTGCCTTCCCAGCCTGGGTGCCTGGGCTCCTCTCACCTCCAGTTCCTCAGAACAGCTCATGCTATGTTAGTCGCCCCACTTGAAAAACCCCAAGTGTGGGTACAGGTTCCTCGAGGGGGCTGCAGCCAGCTACGTTGCTAAGCTACCCCTTTTCACTCACAGCTGTGTACCCCATCCAGGTCCTGCTTGGATCCTGGGAGGAGCTACCTATTAAAGGGCAAAGCTGAGGATGCCCTTTAACATCTGACACTCCAGATTACTATCATTTCCTTGGCCCTCTACCCTGTCTAGCCCCCAGCTGCCAACTAAACCTAAGGCCTTGTGGGTGCTAGGTTAAGTGCTCTACCACTGAGCTACACTCCCAATTCACAAACACTCCAAGGTCCCCTTGTTTTCTCCCTGGCCGGCTGCAGGTCATCTGGACCCATCTCTGATTTGTCTTTGGCCTGGAGAACCCCGTACTCTGCAGATGTTGAACAGGGAGCACAGGGGAAGGACCTCTGTCTCTCTGGTGGTTCTGCACCTCTGCCATTTGTGCATCCAGTCCCATGATAGAATACCTGCAGGCCTATGGGAATCCCCAGTGTGAGCTTCCCATGTGCTTACATCTTTACCCCAAGACTGGCTTCCCTTTTCTTCTACAGCTCCCAAATGTTCTTCAAGTGCAGTTGGAGACAGCTGAGGAACGATTTCTAGGTCCCCATATTTTAGGTATTCTCACATACATGGTGCTTAGAGAAGAGAACCATGTATCACTTTTGGCTTGGACTCATACTAAGGGGGACAGCTAGGACTACAGATGTATGGAAACTCTGCAGAAAGGCATTGGATAGGGTATGGGGGCACATACTTGTAATCCCACAAACATCAGGAGTTCAAGGTTATCCTCAGCTACATAGCGAGTTCAAAGCCAGCTGGGTTACATCAGACCCTGCATCAAAAACCAAAGGAGAAAGGTGTCTGGTGGGATGAGGCCCCAAACAGAGGCATACCTCTAGCTCCTGTCTTACCATCCAGGCACAGGCGAGGTTCAGACCTGTGCAGATAGAGGAAGCACCAAAGCTGCTCAGAGACTAGTCAGGTTCCATGGATCAGTTGGACAGTTCAACCTGCCTGGCCCTGGAAGACAGAACCAACCTCTGCCAGAAGGCCATTGTGGATATTGCGTAGGTAACCTTGGAGTTGGTTCTGTGAAGACTGACGTGGTAAATGCTAAAAAGATAATAGCCATCAGAAAGGAGATGGGGGAGCTAGCTTGGCCTGGCCCTGGGGGAGGCCCAGTGCTCCAGCCCTCAGGATTCCCTCTGCACAACCTTCCCTCAGAAACCGTGAACAAGGCATAGCCCCAGCACTGATCCAGAGTCCCACACTCTCATTTCTCAGGAGTGTCAGCCAGAGCACAGAACACTCCATTTTACAAATAGAGAAACTGAGGTTTCAAGGGGGACACTGGTGGGAAGGCTTCTACTCAAGTCCTATGCCATCCTACTCCAGGAAAGTAAGCCCGAAGCTTCCAGAGTTCAGGTCTAAGTGGCTGATGGCAACTTTTTCTAGCCATCTAGCCATTCTGTCCCAAAGTTGCTGAGCATGCAGGCTGTTCCCACCCCACCCCACACAGTAAGCTTCTCTCCTTTCTCTGAACCAGCAACACCCGTCCTCCTAGCGCATGCCCCAGAGCCCTCCTCTGTGATAATTATAGAACTATGTGTCTCCTGGGACTGCAGAGCCAAACACCAAAATCCCCACAGCTGACAACAGCAGGATCCTTTCTCTCTGGTTCTGGGGCAGAGGCTCACCACCAAGAGGAAGGGGAGAAGAGTTCTCTCAAGGAAAGTTCACTCCCTTCTCATATTCCCTTCCTATGGGTCCCACTATATAGGACTAGAACTCACTATGTAGACCAGGCTGACCTCGAACTCACAGAGATCTACCTGTCTCTGCCTCCTGAGTGTTGGGATTACAGGTATATACCCCACATCTGTCTTTAATCTTATTTTCTATTCATTTGGGTGCACCCATGCTCATGTTATCTGGTACATGCAGAAGAAACTTGCAGTTCTTTCCTTCCACTGCATGGGTTTTGGTCGTCTAGGCTTGGTGGCCAACACATTCACCCACTGAGTCACTTACTAGCCCTCAATCCTGTTTAAAGTTGTTTATTATTTTCCGGGGCAGGGTGTGGTTACAACAACACAAGCAGAGCCTCTATGGGACTTACCATGTTGTACCTGCCTTCTGGCAGCATAGCTGGGTCATGACGCTCAGATGGCCAGACCTTTGGTGGTTCCCAAGCCCTTGGGGTGACAGCTTAAGTCTAACCACCTGCCTATCCACAAGAGCCTCTCTCCTCCCACATCCCACTACCCACAACACAATGGCCACCCTGCCCCAGGCAGCTGCTGGATACAGTCACAGGATCCTCTAGAACACCTGCCCTTGGCATCTGCTGGCCCCGCACACCCTAGCCAAGGCCCCATTTCCACAGCACTTAGTCTGGCAGCAATGTGTATAATTTATATCTGCTGTGTAGACCCCCTTCTCTCTCTCTCTCCCTCATCACATCAACACTGTTCACGTGTGCTCTCCGGCACCTGTAGCAGTGACTCACAGCCTGTCTGTCCTCTTGGCTTGCACCAGACAGCAGCCTTGGCCATGACCAGCCATGTTTGTAATTACAGGGCTCTGATTCCAAACTGCAGCTAGGCAGAGCCCCGAGACCCAAAGCCTGCCTTAAGACTATGAAGGACACTCAGGATCCTCCCAGCTTAGCTCTAAGGATGCCATGCTCGCATGCCATACGAATAAATGTCTGACGACCCTAACAGGTCTCCATACATGTTGTCTTTCACTAAGAGTGAAGGGTCCAGGTGTTATAACACTTCCCATCTGACATGTCTGTTTGTGGAACAGAGAGCCACAGGTTAGCGACCAGATGATCCTGGCTCTGCCCTTGAAAAAGTTGTGTCTTCATGACCATATGATCAGATTCTGATGTCCACAGCCAGGTGTGTGTCCAAGATACTCTAACTAGATGGAAATAAGGCTAGCCACAGTGTGTGACCTGGCTATGTGCAGGTGGTACCAAGCATGCTAGACCTAAGCTGATGGGTGGCTGACCACGTGGAGAGACTTGGAAGCTCCAGGGACATATAAGACACAAGTTTTTGTTTGGTTGGTTTGATTTGGTTTTTCAAGACAGAGTTTTTCTGTGAGACAGCCCTGGATGTCCTGGAACTCACTTTTATAGACCAGGCTGGCCTCAAATTCATGAATCTACCTGCCTCTAGACTGCTGGGATTAAAGGCATGAGCCACCACACCCAGCAATGGAACACAATTTTTTGTTTTTTTTTTTTGTTTTTCAAGACAGGGTTTCTCTGTGTAGCCTTGGTTGTCCTGGAACTCACTCTGTAGACCAGGCTAGCCTCAAACTCTCAAACTCAGAAATCCACCTGCTTCTGCCTCCTAAGTGCTGAGATTAAAGGCGTGCACCACCACCGCCCGGCCCCACAATTTTTATTTTAAAAAGGAAGGTTCCTTTACCTAGGACTGTAGCTGCCGGATACCTAGGACTTTACTAGGACTGTAACCGCCACTGATAGTCTTCTCCAGGCCAGCATCATCTGCACATGCTCCTTGGCGCCAGTGTGGTAGGATGGGCAGGACAGAAGCAAACTGATGCCCTTTCCCAGGGTTGTGCCAAACAGTCAGGCTTGCTCTTTCACCCCCACCACAGGCTGGTGCCTGTTTCAATGCCCAGCTCCTCCCTAGGTCCCAAGCTGTGCTGGGACAGCAGGGCTATCAGCTGGATCCAGGAAGAGCCTCCTTTGGCCACGTACTCGCTGTCTGTCCAGCTCACCCTCCTCCAAGCAGCAATCCTTGTACTTTTCCACCGAGGACTGACTCAGGACAAAGTGGAGCCAATGACAACAATCAATATTGAGCCTTTGGAAGCAGCCAGAACGTTTCTAGGAGAGCAATCGCTTCATTTTTGACAACATAAAAGTAACGAAATGACATTCTTGGCAAATGCCTACAGTCAGTAGCAATTTCCTTAGCAGACACAGGACCTGGGTACACAGGGTACAAGGACGAGTGTCTGTCTTTTCTGATGGCTCAGAATAGTCTCGTGAGCTCCCTAGCTCGCCTCAGTACCTCGTGGGAAGCCCTCACACACACTGAGTATCACTGTGAGTTAAGGTGGCCAGCTGCAAGCAGCTGCAAGCAAACATTTCCTTACAACACGGAAGGGACTTGAGGACGCTGGGCTGTGAGGTCGGCCAGTCTCAGAAACTGGATCCTGTAGGCCTCCACATAAGTGAGGTCTCTGGAACCATCAGATTCATAGAACAGGGGTACAGTGGGGCTGCCAGGGCCACATGACAGGCAAGAAAGTGGGATTTAGAAAGTGAACAAGAGCTGGAGACGGAGTCACGTGACACTGGAGTCATGTGATTCAACAACATGCATGTTCGTAGTGCCTCTGAGCCGCATCTTTAGGGAGTAAGAGGAAACTGGGGAAGGCAAGAGGATCCAGAGCTCCAGGCTGGAGGCTTGTCATGATGGTGCATACCTTTGACGCCAGCACTCGGGGAAGCAGAAACAGATCGATCTCTGTGAGTTTGAGGCCAGCCTGGTGTGTATAGTGAGTTCTAGTACAGCCAGGGCTACATCATGCCACCCTGTCTCAAACAAACAAAAAGAGAATTCAAGGTCATCCTTGGTCCTGAGCTGAGTCAGGGTCAGCTTGGACCATATGAGATCTTGGTTTCAAAACAAAAAGTGATGAGTGCTTAGGATCATTATTTTCTACTTAAAAAAATGCATTTATTGAGGCCATGCGGTGGTGGCACACCCCTTTCATCTCATTACTTGGGAGGCAGAGGCATGTGGATCTCTCTAAGTTTAAGGCCAGCCTATGATTTCCAGCCCAGCTAAGGCTACTGACAAGGGGAAACCATCTCAAGCAAATACAAAATTTAAATTAAAAAACAACAACAATGAAAACAACAACAACAAAAAAAAAAACATGAAGGCTGGTTGTGGTAGCACACAGCTTTAATCCCAGCACTCAGGATGCAGGGGCAGAGGCAGGTGGATTTCTGTGAGTTTGAGGCCGAACTGAGAATTCCTCCTGGAACAGCCAAGGCTACACAGAGAAATCCTGTCTTGAAGAAAAAAAAAAAAAAAAAAAAAAAAAAAAGGCAGGTCTGAGCAACCCTGCCTCATCACAGGTGTGGAGATGAGAGAACTTTCTGGAAGTCAGCAGCATCCTTCTGCCACAAGGTCTGGCTAGCTGCTTGCCTTGCTGTGCACTCTAGGCTGTCTGACCTGTAGACTTCTGCCTGGTTTTCTACCTTCACTCCCTCTCAGTCTTCTTATCTCTCTGAGATGCTCCCCATCAACTCAGGCAAAAGAGATAGCGCATCAGGCTGGGTGGAGAAGCACTAGAGGAAGGGGCTTCCTCTGGGACAGCTCTTAGCCTATGGGCTTCCTGTGGTCAGACTGGTTTTCCGCCCAGACTAGTGGGCAGATAATGGAAGTCCCCTGGGGCATTCCCAGTGTCCTGAACATCCGGAGTTTCTCAAGGCCCTGCAGTAGCTAACATAGGCTCCAGACTGGAGACAACTGATAAGGAGGTTATCTCGGGGCTGGAGAGATGGCTCATAAATTAAGAGCACTGGCTGCTCTTTAAGAGAACCTGGGTTCTATTCCATGCACCCACTCACAACTGTCAGCAACTCCAGTTCCAAGGGATCTGATGGTGTCTTCTGGTTTCCACAGGCACCAGGCATACACATGGTGCACAGACAATCATGTAAGCAAAACACCCATAGGTATAATACTTTTTTAAAAGTATTATAAAAGTATTGTACCTATGGCTCAGCGGTTAAGTGCACTGACTGCTCTTGCAGAGGACCCAGTTCAGTTCCCAGTAACCATATGTTGGCTTCCAACCATCTATAATGAGATCTGGTACTCTCTTCTGGTCTACAAGCATACATACAGGCAGGATGCTGTATACATAATAAATCTTTTAAAAAGAAAGAGAGAGAAAGAGAGAGAGAGAGAGAGAGAAACATTATCAGCCCAGTGGTGGTGGTGGTGCACTCCTGGAGGCAGAGGCCAGCGGATCTCTATGAGTTTGAGGCCAGCCTGGTCTACAGAGCTAGTCCCAAGTCAGCCAGGGCTACACAGAGAAACACTGTCTCAAAACAAAACAAAACAAAACAAAAGTCATCACTTCAGCACCATTTACAACTGTTTCCCTGCCTAAACATCCATGCTCAGCTTGCTGACTTTGCCCGATTCTTAATTGCCCTTCACCGTGTGTGTGTGTGTGTGTGTGTGTGTGTGTGTGTGTGTGTGTGTGTGTTTTGACAGAATGGTCTCAGGGCTTCACAGAAGCTAGGAAATCACTTTACCACTGAGCTACACCCTCAGCACATATTCCTGTATGAAAACTTTGTCATCTCTCAGCTCCAGTTCACCCTCCAGCAGGACGGTCACTGGAAACACCAGGCTCACACTTCACCCTCCAGCGGGACAGTCACTGGAAACACCAGGCTCACACTTCACCCTCCAGAGGGACGGTCACTGGAAACACCAGGTTCACACTTCACCCTCCAGAGGGACGGTCACTGGAAACACCAGGCTCACACTTCACCCTCCAGAGGGACAGTCACTGGAAACACCAGGCTCACACTTCGCCCTCCAGCGGGACGGTCACTGGAGACACCAGGCTCACACTTCACCC
>NW_021604602.1:7365081-7374544 GCF_004785775.1 Grammomys surdaster | reverse complement strand
AGGCTCACACTTCACCCTCCAGCGGGACGGTCACTGGAGACACCAGGTTCACACTTCACCCTCCAGCGGGACGGTCACTGGAAACACCAGGCTCACACTTCACCCTCCAGCGGGATGGTCACTGGAGACACCAGGTTCACACTTCACCCTCCAGCAGGACGGTCACTGGAAACACCAGGCTCACACCACTGGCTTGAAAACCCCTGAGCAAGCAAGAGCAGAAGAGAATACCCTCTTCTCTCCTTGCTCTCTAGGGCTCTGGACTGTTTGCAGTTATGTACCCATCTCTGTGAGCTTTGGCCCCTCTACCTGACACAAAGGCAGAAAACTAGGTGCCTGAGCAGACAGGGGTTTACTCTAGCTCTAGCACATTGCTTTGGCCTCTGTTTGTTCCTCATTAAGCTACTGATACCAACTGGGCGATTCCCAGAGAAGAGGCAAGGATGCCCTGACTCCACTTAGAAGCTGGAGTGTAAATACTGTGGATGACGTTAAAGTTGATAATACACTTGGTAGAGTGAACCTTTAACTTGGGAGGCAGGAGGCTAGCCTCGTCTACATAATGAGTTCTAGGCCATTGACAATACTGGGGCTTGGGGAGATGAGAGCACTGGCTGCTCTTCAGGAGAATACAAAGAGTCACATGCACAGGGCAGCTTCTGACTGTAGGTAACTCCAGTTCCAGGAGATGCAATGCCCTCTTCTGGCCTCTGCAGGCACTGCATATATATGCTGCAAATATATACATGCAGGCAAAACACTCATACAAGTTTTAATTTAAAAAAAAAAATGGTAATAATGCTAGCCAAATGTTATAGATCTCTGAGCTTGCCCGGAGTACTGGGACACAGGGCAGGATACCTCTCCAGCGAGGGGGCATCAAGTCTTTGAGTGTGTGTGTGTGCGTGTGTGTGTGTGTGTGTATTCATGAGGGCAGTCTGGACTTCAGGTGAAGAATAGGTCAAGAGCCTTCTACAGGAATCAGATGGTAACTGTGTATGGTGGTAAAATCTGTAAGGGTTACACTGTATGTGTCTCACTACTTGAAATTTTATGCTGTAAAATTTGACCATTTGCAGGGCTGGAAAGATGGTGCAACACTGACTTGCCTTCCAGAGAACCCAGGAGTTCAGTTCCCAGCCTCCAGACGGTGGTTCACAACCGTCTGTAATTCCAGTCTGAGGGGACTCAATACCGTCTTCTGGTCTCCAAGGAAACATATATGCAGGCAAACACACATACACTTAAAATAAAAATAATCACTTTCAATTTAAAAAAAAAAGAAATGTGAAATGTGGCCATTAATTTGAGAAAGCGTTTTTATTAACTAACTCTTAAATATAATTGCTATAAAATTTGAGAACAGCTGATTGTGAAATGAAAGTTAAGAATAAGTTAAGCAGGGTGGTAGTGGCACATGCCTTTAATCCCAGCACTTGGGAGGCAGAGGCAGGCGGATTTCTGAGTTCAAGGCCAGCCTGGTCTACAGAGTGAGTTCCAGGACAGCCAGGGCTATACAGAGAAACCCTGTCTCGAAAAAAAACAAAAACAAACAAACAAACAAAAAAATATAGTTAAGCAACTGGTCATAAGGGTTTGTGTCTGTAATCCCAGTACATGGCTAATTTAAAGCAAAAGAGTCATAATAAATTTGAGGTCAGCCCTGTTAGTGAACTCCATGCAAGACTGGGCTAAGAGTAAAGACCCTATCTCTCTCTCTTTTTGGTTTTTCGAGACAGGGTTTTTCTGTATAGCCCGGGCTGTCAAGACCCTATCTCAAAAAAAAAAAAAAATCCTGGTGGCCCATGCCTTTAATCCCAGCACTTGAAAGGCAGGTGGATCTCTGAGTTTCAGCCCAGCCTGGTCTACATAGAGAGTTCCGGAACAGCCAGGACTACACAGAGAAAACCGTGCTTAAAGGAACCAGCATTCTAGACACACATGAACCCACAGCAATTTGTGACAGTACACACAAGACCTCAGCAAGCTCAAATCTCCTGACAAAAGCCCAGCAGGCACGAGGGAGGCCCTACCCCTCACTGAGGAGTTACTAGCATCTGATAGTTGCTGACTGAGGGGAAGTCAGGCATCCTCTCAGGATGTGATTTCCTGGTGGGTTGACATGTCTCCAGGGCAGGTCCCACTCCCAAGAGCAGTTGGGTAATACAAACTGAACTCAATGGGACGAAAAAAGAAGAGACCTCGACGATGGGTGGGGAGGGAGGGAGGGAGGGAGGGAGGGATGTGGGTGTTGGGTATAACCAACATGGTGCCTACAATTCTCAAACCATTAAAAGTGTGTT
The DNA here is from genome assembly GCF_004785775.1 of Grammomys surdaster. Taxonomy (NCBI): domain Eukaryota; kingdom Metazoa; phylum Chordata; class Mammalia; order Rodentia; family Muridae; genus Grammomys; species Grammomys surdaster. Next base: position 7,372,241 of record NW_021604602.1, on the reverse strand, counting down.
TTACAAATTTAAAAATGTAATAGGGCATTAATGAGAAAGAAACATGACTCAAAGTACCATGGAGGAAAAGGGCTGCCAACATACAAGCCCCAGACCTCGGCTTAGAAAATTAATCCTCTTCACGAGACGAGCTGTTCCTTTGTGCCTGCTCCTTCCCGTGCGATTTCAGCAGAGCATGTGACAGTGTACCTTAGAAACTGTCAGCAGAAGGTAGGGTGTTTTATATTCCTGTCTTAAAAAGCAAAGCTGGTCGCAAAATAGATCAGCAAACACAGAACTTGGTCATACCACTTCCCACGTGGTTTCCCCATTAACAGGAAGTCCAGGATATCTGTTGCAAGTTTACAGGAACCAGCAAGGACGGCAGATGGAGACCGTGCCTGGCTGCTCTCCTGTAGGTTGGAAGCACTAAGTCTTAGAAGCTGTTACTCCTCGGACTGGCTGGTTTCGTGTCAACTTGACACAAGCTGGAGTTATCACAGAGTAAGGAGCTTCAGTTGAGGAAATGCCTCCATGAGATCCAGCTGAAGGCATTTTCTCAATTAGTGATCAATGGGGGGCCGGGGTGGGGGAGGTTACCCTATTGTAGGTGGTGCCATTCCTGGGCTGGTAGTCCTGGGTTCTATAAGAAAGCAAGCTGAGTAAGCCAGGGGGAGCAAGCCAATAACATCCCTCCATGGCCTCTGCATCAGCTCCTGCTTCCTGTCCTGCTTGAGTTCCAGTCCTGACTTCCTTTGGTGATGAACAGCAATGTGGAAGTGTTAGCTGAATAAACCCTTTCTTCCCCAACTTGCTTCTTGGTCATGATGTTTATGCAGGAATAGAAACTCTGACTGAGACACTCCTCAAAGAGGTCTTGGCTTTCAGGGCTAGTGGGACGCAGAGCCTTGATTTCAGGGACAAGAGGTTAAGGTTCAGTACAAGAGAAAAGCCTGGACACAGGGCTTTGCTAGTCACAGGACTGGGAGTGTCTCTGGAGGGCATGACAGAAACCTGTTTCTGCTGGTTAGTCACTGAAGCTTCAGCATTTGAGTCTGGGCCAAATCAGACACTGGAACTAGAGCCACCCTGAGGCCACCTGAGGTTCTGTGTGCTGTTCTAGTCAAAGACGCTGAAGCCCAGACCAAGCTTCCCTGCATAGCATCAGTATTAAGTAAAGGCCCATGTCCAGATTTCCTGTTGTGACTGTTGTAAGCCACCAGAAGGTTCCTGGGTTTCTGAGGACCACACCAGTTCCCTTCCTGGGTGACATCTTGGAGCACAACGCGACACAGAGGACAGTCAGAGTTGTGTTTTTGAGACTGTTGCTGTTGCTTTATTGTAAGTATCTACCTGTTTTGCCTGCATGTACTTCTGTGTGTGTGTCTATGTGTGTGTGTGTCTGTCTGTCTGTGCCCTCAGAGGTCAGAAGAGGGCCTCAGATCCCCTGGAATTAGAGATGGTTGTGAGACATCACCTGGGTGCTGGGAATTGAACCCAGGTCCTCAGGAAGAGCATCAGTGTCCTAACTGCTGAGCCGTCTCTCCGGCCCCTTTTGAGACTTTTAAAGGCAACCACACAGTGTAAATATAAGAAATACTGAGATTTCATCAAGGAAGCATTTTGTAGGGAAACCATTAGAAGGCATGTTGCTAAGACAGTCTTTGTGCTATAGATATGGAAGAGTCCATAAGCTGCTGGCACATGCCTACCATCCCAGCATTCTGGAGACAGAGGCAGCAAGGGCAGCACAAGCTTGAGGGCAGTCGGGGCTGCAGGCCCGCCAGAGCTACACACAAAGACCGCGTGTCGGAAGCTAAGGCTTCAGTCTGGAGAGATGGCCTGGCAGTAATGTACTCTGATACTGGATGTAATGATGTATGTCTGTAATCCGTCACTCCCACAGCAAGATGGGAGGCAAAAACATGAGAAGCAACTGCGGGGGAGGGGCAGGCGGGACCAGTGCATGCAGCACAGCAGAGACGAGAGACACCCAGCCTCAACAAGGAGGGAAAGAACCAATGCCCAAAAGCTGACCTCTGACCTCCTTATAAATGCCACAGTATAATGCCTGCACCCCTCCCACATCACACACACACAGAGACACACACAGACACACACACACAGAGTAAAATATAAAAGCTCCACCCCTAAATGCCAAAATGTCTACAGTAATACACTATTAGATTGTGCCTATAAAAGCAACTCTCCTTGACCTGACTTTTAAAAACAAGGCAAGTTTTACAGTGAGAATAGCTGCAATTACAATGTGTCTGCACATATTTGTGATCTGACATAACGCTTATTAGACTTTACGAATCCACGTCTAGGATGTCACTCACTTTGGTCCTGCTGTACAAAGCCCTGGGTTCAATCCCCGGCAACAAGTACACACACACACACACACACACACACACACACACACACCTTAAAAAGTCCAAAAAAAAGCCAGGTGTGGTGGTGCACACCTTTGGTCCCAGCAGTCAGAAAGCAGAGGCAGAGGGATCTCTGTGAGTCAGAGGCCAGTCTGGGCTACACAGTGAGACCTTTTTTGTTTTGTTTTGTTTTGTCTTGTTTTTGTTTTTTCGAGACAGGGTTTCTCTGTGTAGTTCTGGCTGTCCTGGAACTCACTCTGTAGACCAGGCTGGCCTCAAACTCAGAAATCCACCTGCCTCTGCCTCCCAAGTGCTGGGATTAAAGGTGTGTGCCACCACCGCCCGGCTCTGGAACCTCTTGAGATAATGCCGGCAGCTGGAGGCCAAGGAGGTGCTCGCTATCCTGACATCACATCCCGCGATCAAGGCTGCGAGCGATGTCTTCCCACCAGCCTTGGTCCTCTGTGAAAAGTGGCCGTTTTAAGGCTTTGTGCCTAACATCACCAAAAGGTCTGACCCAGAGGGGGGTGGCCAGCCAGAGAGGTCATCTGCTGGTCTTGGTGACTCTGCAGATTTGGAACAGATTATCTTAGACTTCCTGTCTGGTTTCAGACAGTTGTAACCACTCATATGGAGCCCCTCCCCAAAGACAGCAGCCTCAGAGCCAATGGGATGGCCCTTCACACACACACACACACACACACACACACACACAGACAGAGTTTAAAAAGAAGGAGGAGGTGGTAGCTTTGGCATTCAACCCGAGGGGCAGGGTAGTGACAGTCCTGAGTCCCTGTCACCTACTTGAGGTTACTTCCATCAAGAGAGAGCCTGCCAAGTCCCTGCCCATCTGTAGGAAGCTAGCAGCTTCTGAAGAGACAGCTGCTGACGTGACACTTGGGTCCAGTGCTTGGCCTTCAGCTATTCGGACTGGGGAGTCTGTTTCCAAATGTCCCTGGCTCTAATGATACCTAAAGCAAAGCAACGTAGTAGTCTGTTCCCCTGAAACGAGAGGCTTGGTGGCTGGCACCGTGAGGACCAAGGGACCCTCATACAACCTGTAGACTTGGACTGCCCAGTAATGAGGAGCAGAGCCCATGTGTCCAGTGGTGGCAATGTCTCTGTTCTACGTGGCAGCTCTGGGACAAAAGAGTAGGCGAGACGTGGTTCTGCACAGGTCTGGAAAGGTCCACCCATCATAAGCAGCGCACAGGGCGACGTCAGCTTCCTGCTACTGACAAACTACTGCGGACATCAGCGTAGAGGAGAGGTCATAGTGCCACAGACTCCAGTCCTACCACTCCGCCTCGCTGCTTTTGGGCAGCTGGTGAGGTGGCACCTGGTGTCAGGGAGCACATGGCAGAGGACACTGATTACCTCGTGGTAATAGGACAGAGAGAAGGGGCTGGACTCCTGCTAGCCGCTTTTAGGGAATGCCCTATGACCTACCACCCCCATATAGGCTCCAATAGGCTCCACTACCTCCCCATAGAGCCGTCACCTGGAAACTAAGCCTTCAGCATCCGAGCCTTTGGGAGACTTTCAAGATCTCAACCATAATAGCGACCATGAGCCCACACTCACCACACACATTTCCATGTTCTGTTCTCGGAGGCACCTTTAACCATGGTGACGCTGGCTGCTATGCAGTGCCTTTCGATGCTGAGGGGGTCACCTCGCTGTAAAATGACGACATCGCTCTAACCATCGGTCTTTCACACAAAGATGCTGCACCCACTGTTTCCCTTCACTGTGGTCAGGGCTGAGGACTCCCACCACACCACCAGAGGCGGCTGAAGGTTCACTCCCAACTTGCACTGGTTTAGATTCTTGCAATGAAACTTTATTCACATTTTACATTGCCAGAATCTGAATTGGTATAACACAGACATCAAGCATACAATGTATCAGTGAGACTGAGCCAGCTGGGGACGCAGTCAGGAACAGTCTGAACTGGGCCAAGGGACTTGTGCTCACTCAGTTCCCAGGGCCTCATAAACCTGGTGCTGTGGGTCAGGTTCAGGCGGCCTCCTCCTCCTAACTGCTTGTCTTCTTCGCCTTCTGCTTCAGCTTGCTCCACATCCTCTCCAGGGCCACCTTCCCCATGAAGAAAGTGATGGCAAAATTACGCTTGTACCAGTCCCTACAGGGAAAGAGAGGACCCCAGTCAGCTGCAGTGTCAGGCTTGATCAGACAGCCGCTCCCCTGGGGGTGCCATGGTCACCTGAGTCCCTCTTCCACCCCAGCTGGCCATATATACACATTCCCAGCTTCCCTATGTATAGAGAGCTCTGTCTTCCCCTGGCCTTAACTTGCAGATTCCTAAGGTCCCCTGTGACCCCAGCAGCATTCCTAGCCAGGCAGCAATAAGTAACCATGCAACAGCCTACCAGGCTTTCTAGGGACCAGGGCTGGGGGGTGTCCTGCTTTGGTCTAATTTGTATGAGACGAAGTATCTCAAAGTAGACGCTGAATGTCACAAAGCTCCAAATCCCTGGTGTCTTCTGGTGATGGGTCTCTGATCCTCTCATACACACCCTGGCAGAATCTGTGCAGGGAAAATACACTGGGCTGCTGCCCACAAGTCATCAATGGAAGCCCATTCACGGTGAGGTGAAGTCTGGAGGCCTTACTGCAGGGAGGAAAGGCGTACCTCAGACTCTGGGTGCAGGCCCCCACTGCCCCAAAGCCACCAGCACCAGCCGTTCCAGGCCCTGAGCTACTGAGCACTTCTGCCAGGGCTGGATCTCCTGACTTCCTGGATCTCAGCACAGAAGGTAAGAGAGGAGGCAGAGCCCTAAGGAGGCGACAGCTCAAGTCAGCCACAGTGTAGGGCCTCATACAATGTAGGTCCACAAACTCCATCCACCTTCCTGAGAACTTTACAGCTCACAAGCTGAGAGGACCCTGCTAGCAAGCAGAACCCTAAGCAAATAGGAAAGGCTCTGGGAGAGCAAGAGGCCACCCCGGGTGTCTCAGGCAAGGAGAGTCACACTGCTCTTGTGAGACAGATGATCTGATCCGGACATTCAGGCTGAGAAGCCAGCAGAGCTTCCCTGCTTCTGTGTGGGGGCAGCCTCCTGAGAGCACTGCACACAGAGCCTGTAGGGGGCAGCCGTGCGCTGTGTCCATGAGCTCACGTGGCTGAGCGCCTAACTGGGTCACAGTAACACAACACAGACTCTGCTCCCTTCAAAGCTCCTCCAGCCTCCAAGGCCGCCCATGTTCTCTGAGACCTAGCCACTCTGGCCACACCCAGCCCAGTCACTGCTACATTTTAATGCAAATCTCAAGTTGCATCTTAACTGTTTTACCAGATATAACAAAAAACTAAAACCTTAAATAAAAATTAGATTTATCAAGCCAAGCATGGTGGCCTGTTACACTTCTAATCTCAGCACTTGGAAAGTGGAGGGAGGCAGAATCTCTATGAGTTTGAGGCTAGCCTGGTCTACACAGTGAGTTCGTTCCTCAAAAAACAAAACAAACAAGCAAAACAATAAGAAACAAAAAAACAAACAATCACAGTAACAAAAAAGACCCAAACACGGTAACATCTTGTTATTTCTTGCTCCTGAGACAGAACCCTGGTCCACATGGCAAATACTGGGCACTCTGTAGAATGACTCCCAGTACTTTGAGCTGACATCTTCAGGTTCTCCTGCCTGCCCCACAGATACACAGCCCTTACTTTTGGATTTAGAGGCACAACCACACTTCTGCCCCACAGCTTATGAGAACAGCTGCAGGCGTGGGCTGTCCCTTCTCCTGCGGCATGCTGGGCCGCCCCACTGTGTAAGATTTGGACAAGTTTAGGACTCAGGTGTGGCACCCTCATTGGTCACCATCCAATCCCCACAGCTTTTGCTGACCGGTGGTTTTAGCAGCCGGGGATGACAAGGGATGACGAGTGTCTAGACCTGTGTGGCCATTAGGAAAACAATTACATCACTTTTTTTTTTTTTTTTTTTTTGGTTTTTCGAGACAGAGTTTCTCTGTGTAGCCCTGGCTGTCCTGGAATTCACTCTGTTCAGGCTGGCCTCGAACTCAGAAATCTGCCTGCCTCTGCCTCCCAAGTGCTGGGATTAAAGGTGTGCGCCACCACTGCCCGGCTTACATCACTATTTCTGAGTGTTCTTTTTGTTTTGTTTTCCAAGACAGGGTTTCTCAGGGCAGCGCTGACTGTTCTGGAACTCGATCTGTAGACCAGGCTGGCTTCAAACTCACAGAGATACGGCTGCCTCTGCCTCCTGAGTGATGGGATTAAAGGCGTGAGGCATCACCAGCAAGCCTGAGTGTTCTTTTGTGTGGTCACCTTTGAATATTGTTGGCACAAGGGCAGGGAAGCTTTCCACATGAGCCGTACTTAACCAGAAGAGACCCGGAGCCTTCATGAGCGCTCACACAGACACATGTGTGCAGTGGTATTTTGTAATCCTGTGTGTACTGCTGGGGTCTCCTGTGGCCCTTGATCTCTACAGACCTCCTTGTTCCCACCCAGGCAAATGTCCTGACTGACCCCATGTTCCAAGATACTTAAGGGACGCCATCAGGACCTTCTCTCTGACATAAGGCCTGGAGGCGCTGTGGGTACTGTGCACACATACTGAAGCTGACATGCTTAGTTCAAACTGCAAAAAGTGTAATCTTACAAAATCATGCAACTTCCACCTCCACTGAAACAGCAAAGCTGTTAAACTATGGTAAAAAAAAAATGACCCAGATGTGCTAGGTGAACTGTACAGCTGTGGATGTGCTAGGTGAACTGTACAGATGTGGATGTGCTGGGTGAACCGTACAGATGTG